>NC_054486.1:21323530-21473530 GCF_017639515.1 Carcharodon carcharias | reverse complement strand
GAGAGGGGCAGACAGGGAGAGAGAGAGAGAGAGAGAGAGAGAGAGGGGCAGACAGGGAGAGAGAGAGAGAGGGGCAGACAGGGAGAGAGAGAGAGGGAGAGGGGCAGACAGGGAGAGAGAGAGAGGGAGAGGGGCAGACAGGGAGAGAGAGAGAGGGAGAGGGACAGACAGGGAGAGAGAGGGAGAGGGACAGACAGGGAGAGAGAGGGAGAGGGACAGACAGGGAGAGAGAGGGAGAGGGACAGACAGGGAGAGAGAGAGGCAGACAGGGAGAGAGAGAGGCAGACAGGGAGAGAGAGAGGCAGACAGGGAGAGAGAGAGGCAGACAGGGAGAGAGAGAGGCAGACAGGGAGAGAGAGAGGCAGACAGGGAGAGAGAGGCAGACAGGGAGAGAGAGAGGCAGACAGGGAGAGAGAGAGGCAGACAGGGAGAGAGAGAGGCAGACAGGGAGAGAGAGAGGCAGACAGGGAGAGAGAGAGGCAGACAGGGAGAGAGAGAGGCAGACAGGGAGAGAGAGAGGCAGACAGGGAGAGAGAGAGGCAGACAGGGAGAGAGAGAGGCAGACAGGGAGAGAGAGAGGCAGACAGGGAGAGAGAGAGGCAGACAGGGAGAGAGAGAGGCAGACAGGGAGAGAGAGAGGCAGACAGGGAGAGAGAGAGGCAGACAGGGAGAGAGAGAGGCAGACAGGGAGAGAGAGAGGCAGACAGGGAGAGAGAGACAGACAGGGAGAGAGAGACAGACAGGGAGAGGGAGACAGCCAGGGAGAGAGAGAGAGGCAGTTTGGGAGATAGAGGCAGACTGGGAGATAGAGGCAGACAGGGAGAGAGAGAGAGAGAGAGAGGGGCAGACAGGGGGAGAGAGAGAGAGAGGGAGAGAGAGAGGGGCAGACAGGGGGAGAGAGAGAGAGAGAGAGAGAGAGAGGGGCAGCAGGGAGAGAGAGAGAGAGAGGGGCAGACAGGGAGAGAGAGAGAGGCAGACAGGGAGAGAGAGAGGCAGACAGGGAGAGAGAGAGGCAGACAGGGAGAGAGAGAGGCAGACAGGGAGAGAGAGAGGCAGACAGGGAGAGAGAGAGGCAGACAGGGAGAGAGAGAGGCAGACAGGGAGAGAGAGACAGAGAGGGGCAGACAGGGAGAGAGAGACAGAGAGGGGCAGACAGGGAGAGAGAGACAGAGAGGGGCAGACAGGGAGAGAGAGACAGAGAGGGGCAGACAGGGAGAGAGAGAGGGGCAGACAGGGAGAGAGAGAGGGAGAGAGAGGGGGGGCAGACAAGGAGAGAGAGAGAGAGAGGGGCAGACAGGGAGAGAGAGAGGGGCAGACAGGGAAAGAGAGAGGGGCAGACAGGGAAAGAGAGAGAGAGAGGGGGGCAGACAGGGAGAGAGAGAGAGAGAGGGGCAGACAGGGAGAGAGAGAGAGAGAGGGGCAGACAGGGAGAGAGAGAGAGAGAGAGGGGCAGACAGGGAGAGAGAGAGAGAGAGAGAGAGGGGCAGACAGGGAGAGAGAGAGAGAGAGGGGCAGACAGGGAGAGAGAGAGAGAGAGGGGCAGACAGGGAGAGAGAGAGAGAGAGAGAGAGAGAGGGGCAGACAGGGAGAGAGAGAGAGAGAGAGAGAGAGAGAGGGGCAGACAGGGAGAGAGAGAGAGAGGGGCAGACAGGGAGAGAGAGAGAGAGAGGGGCAGACAGGGAGAGAGAGAGAGAGAGGGACAGACAGGGAGAGAGAGAGAGGGAGAGGGACAGACAGGGAGAGAGAGAGGCAGACAGGGAGAGAGAGAGGCAGACAGGGAGAGAGAGAGGCAGACAGGGAGAGAGAGAGGCAGACAGGGAGAAAGAGAGGCAGACAGGGAGAAAGAGAGGCAGACAGGGAGAGAGAGAGGCAGACAGGGAGAGAGAGAGGCAGACAGGGAGAGAGAGAGGCAGACAGGGAGAGAGAGAGGCAGACAGGGAGAGAGAGAGGCAGACAGGGAGAGAGAGAGGCAGACAGGGAGAGAGAGAGGCAGACAGGGAGAGAGAGAGGCAGACAGGGAGAGAGAGAGGCAGACAGGGAGAGAGAGAGGCAGACAGGGAGAGAGAGAGGCAGACAGGGAGAGAGAGAGGCAGACAGGGAGAGAGAGAGGCAGACAGGGAGAGAGAGAGGCAGACAGGGAGAGAGAGAGGCAGACAGGGAGAGAGAGAGGCAGACAGGGAGAGAGAGAGGCAGACAGGGAGAGAGAGACAGACAGGGAGAGAGAGACAGACAGGGAGAGAGAGACAGCCAGGGAGAGAGAGAGAGGCAGTTTGGGAGATAGAGGCAGACTGGGAGATAGAGGCAGACAGGGAGAGAGAGAGAGAGAGAGAGGGGCAGACAGGGGGAGAGAGAGAGAGAGGGAGAGAGAGAGGGGCAGACAGGGGGAGAGAGAGAGAGAGAGAGAGAGAGAGGGGCAGCAGGGAGAGAGAGAGAGAGAGGGGCAGACAGGGAGAGAGAGAGAGGCAGACAGGGAGAGAGAGAGAGAGAGGGGCAGACAGGGGGAGAGAGAGAGAGAGGGGCAGACAGGGGGAGAGAGAGAGAGAGAGAGAGAGAGAGGGGGGCAGACAGGGGGAGAGAGAGAGAGAGAGAGGGGCAGCAGGGAGAGAGAGAGAGAGGGGCAGACAGGGAGAGAGAGAGAGAGAGGGGCAGACAGGGAGAGAGAGAGAGAGAGGGGCAGACAGGGAGAGAGAGAGAGAGAGGGGCAGACAGGGAGAGAGAGAGAGAGAGGGGCAGACAGGGAGAGAGAGAGAGAGAGGGGCAGACAGGGAGAGAGAGAGAGAGAGGGGCAGACAGGGAGAGAGAGAGAGAGAGGGGCAGACAGGGGGAGAGAGAGAGAGAGGGGCAGACAGGGGGAGAGAGAGAGGGGCAGACAGGGGGAGAGAGAGAGGGGCAGACAGGGGGAGAGAGAGAGGGGCAGACAGGGGGAGAGAGAGAGGGGCAGACAGGGGGAGAGAGAGAGGGGCAGACAGGGGGAGAGAGAGAGGGGCAGACAGGGGGAGAGAGAGAGGGGCAGACAGGGGGAGAGAGAGAGGGGCAGACAGGGGGAGAGAGAGAGGGGCAGACAGGGGGAGAGAGAGAGGGGCAGACAGGGGGAGAGAGAGAGGGGCAGACAGGGGGAGAGAGAGAGGGGCAGACAGGGGGAGAGAGAGAGGGGCAGACAGGGGGAGAGAGAGAGGGGCAGACAGGGGGAGAGAGAGAGGGGCAGACAGGGGGAGAGAGAGAGGGGCAGACAGGGGGAGAGAGAGAGGGGCAGACAGGGGGAGAGAGAGAGGGGCAGACAGGGGGAGAGAGAGAGGGGCAGACAGGGGGAGAGAGAGAGGGGCAGACAGGGGGAGAGAGAGAGGGGCAGACAGGGGGAGAGAGAGAGGGGCAGACAGGGGGAGAGAGAGAGGGGCAGACAGGGGGAGAGAGAGAGGGGCAGACAGGGGGAGAGAGAGAGGGGCAGACAGGGGGAGAGAGAGAGGGGCAGACAGGGGGAGAGAGAGAGGGGCAGACAGGGGGAGAGAGAGAGGGGCAGACAGGGGGAGAGAGAGAGGGGCAGACAGGGGGAGAGAGAGAGGGGCAGACAGGGGGAGAGAGAGAGGGGCAGACAGGGGGAGAGAGAGAGGGGCAGACAGGGGGAGAGAGAGAGGGGCAGACAGGGGGAGAGAGAGAGGGGCAGACAGGGGGAGAGAGAGAGAGAAAGAGGGGCAGCAGGGAGAGAGAGAGAGAGAGAAAGAGGGGCAGCAGGGAGAGAGAGAGAGAGAAAGAGGGGCAGACAGGGAGAGAGAGAGAGAGAAAGAGGGGCGGACAGGGAGAGAGAGAGAGGGGCAGACAGGGAGCGAGAGAGAGGGGCAGACAGGGAGCGAGAGAGAGGGGCAGACAGGGAGCGAGAGAGAGGGGCAGACAGGGAGAGAGAGAGAGGGGCAGACAGGGAGAGAGAGAGAGAGGGGCAGACAGGGAGAGAGAGAGAGAGAGAGAGAGAGAGAGAGAGAGGCAGACGGAGAGAGAGAGAGAGAGGGAGGGGCAGACAGGGAGAGAGAGAGAGAGAGGGGGGCAGAAAGGGAGAGAGAAAGAGAGAGAGAGAGAGGGGCAGACAGAGAGAGAGAGAGAGGGGGGCAGACAGGGAGAGAGAGAGAGGGGGGCAGACAGGGAGAGAGAGAGAGAGAGAGAGAGAGAGAGCGAGAGAGGCAGACGGAGAGAGAGAGAGGGAGGGGCAGAAAGGGAGAGAGAGAGAGAGAGGGGCAGACAGGGAGAGAGAGAGAGAGTGAGTGAGGCAGACAGGGAGAGAGAGAGAGAGAGAGAGAGACGGGCAGACAGGGAGAGAGAGAGAGAATGAGAGGGGTAGACAGGGAGAGAGAGAGAGAGAGAGAGAGAGAGGGGGGCAGAAAGGGAGAGAGAGAGAGAGGGGGGGCAGAAAGGGAGAGAGTGAGAGAGAGAGAGAGACGGGCAGACAGGGAGAGAGAGAGAGAATGAGAGGGGCAGACAGGGAGAGAGAGAGAGAGAGAGAGAGGGGGGCAGAAAGGGAGAGAGAGAGAGAGGGGGGGCAGAAAGGGAGAGAGTGAGAGAGAGAGAGAGGGGTGGCAGACAGGGAGAGAGTGAGAGAGAGAGAGAGGGGTGGCAGACAGGGAGAGAGAGAGAGAGAGAGAGAGGGGCAGACAGGGAGAGAGAGAGAGAGAGAGAGGGGGGCAGACAGGGAGAGAGAGAGAGAGAGAGAGGGGCAGACAGGAAGAGAGAGAGAGAGAGAGGGGCAGACAGGGAGAGAGAGAGAGAGAGGGGCAGACAGGGAGAGAGAGAGAGAGAGGGGCAGACAGGGAGAGAGAGAGAGAGAGAGAGGGGCAGACAGGAAGAGAGAGACAGAGAGAGGGGCAGACAGGGAGAGAGAGACAGAGAGAGGGGCAGACAGGGAGAGAGAGACAGAGAGGGGCAGACAGGGAGAGAGAGACAGAGAGGGGCAGACAGGGAGAGAGAGACAGAGAGGGGCAGACAGGGAGAGAGAGAGGGGCAGACAGGGAGAGAGAGAGGGGCAGACAGGGAGAGAGAGAGGGGCAGACAGGGAGAGAGAGAGGGGCAGACAGGGAGAGAGAGAGAGAGAGGGGGGCAGACAGGGAGAGAGAGAGAGAGAGGGGCAGACAGGGAGAGAGAGAGAGAGAGAGAGGGGCAGACAGGGAGAGAGAGAGAGAGAGAGGGGCAGACAGGGAGAGAGAGAGAGAGAGAGGGGCAGACAGGGAGAGAGAGAGAGAGAGAGGGGCAGACAGGGAGAGAGAGAGAGAGAGAGGGGCAGACAGGGAGAGAGAGAGAGAGAGGGACAGACAGGGAGAGAGAGAGAGAGAGGGACAGACAGGGAGAGAGAGAGAGAGGGACAGACAGGGAGAGAGAGAGGCAGACAGGGAGAGAGAGAGGCAGACAGGGAGAGAGAGAGGCAGACAGGGAGAGAGAGAGGCAGACAGGGAGAGAGAGAGGCAGACAGGGAGAGAGAGAGGCAGACAGGGAGAGAGAGAGGCAGACAGGGAGAGAGAGAGGCAGACAGGGAGAGAGAGACAGACAGGGAGAGAGAGACAGACAGGGAGAGAGAGAGAGGCAGACTGGGAGATAGAGGCAGACAGGGAGAGAGAGAGAGAGAGAGAGAGAGGCAGACCACTGGGAGTTTAACGACAAAGAATGGAAAATGGATATGGGATTGTTGGGAGTGCCGATGGAGTTTAGTATCTTAGTGGGCCTTGTTTTTTAAAGAGCAGTGATCTGTATGTTCACCTGCATTTCTTGACACACTCTGATGTGATCATCTCTCTGGGAGCAACTAACCACATTTTAACCAGGTAGACACAGATATAAGGGATATCTTATTGAAGGGACTTGACAGGATGGCTGCTGAGAGGATGTTTCCCCTTGTCGTGGAGTCTAGAACTAGGGGGCACAGATAAAAATTACAGGCTTCCCATTAGAGATGGGGATGAGAAGGAATTTCTTCTCTCAGAGGGTCGTTAGGCTGTGGAATTCTCTTCCCCAGAGAGCAGTGAAGGCTGAGTCGTTGAATATATTCAAGACTGAGTTAGACAGATTTTTGATTGACAAGGGAGTCAAGGGTTATTTTAGAATCTGTAATGTCCCTCTTATTAGCTGAAATAGAAGAAATTGAAATTCCGCATTGGATGGCTTATTCTATTTATTGAGTCGTTTTGCCCCTCAGTGCATACATACCTTGAACTTCACGGAGGAATCTCCGTGGAGCAGGGTCCAATCAAAACTGACAATTTTAAAATTATCTCGACTCTCCACCCCACTTAGTATTACTTCCTCATTTGGCTGCACAATTCGGTCCCTTCCAGCATTGGCCACTGGCAGTTCATCACCTACAACAGCAGGAAAGATAAAGACCATTAGGGCTCGTAGAACTTGGTGAACTGGAGCAGAATGGAGTTTAGACAGACTGGACCTCATTTACATTTTTTTTTTAAAAATCATGCGTTCCTAAATACAATGTTCGACAGCAATAATATTTTGCGATATTTGATCACTTCCACGAACCACTCAGAAATAGTTTACTCCTTGGTATCCTGTCCATCGGACATGCTATGGATGGAATAGGCCTAAACTAGCCAATTGGATGGAGTTTTTCTTCCATATAAAACAGGGGATTCAAATTAGCTTGTTGCTCAAGAAGGAGCGCCTGTGTCACTTATAGTCTCCAAACTTTTTTTGGACTTTGTTGCATAGATATTATTATGGGCAGCATTCCTGTTACCCTTCCTCTCCTGTGTGTCCCAAGCTATGAACATAGTGTCCTGCACTCTGTCCCTCTACAGTACCAAAACCAAGATCTATTGCTTGGTCTTCCAATCCAAATCTATCTTTCTTTGAACCTCAGAACGGTGCAACTCCTCACACCTCCCTTGGTCTAGTTTATTCCGCTTTGGTTGCGTTGGCATCACACATTAAAATCTGTATTCCGCCAATATTTTTTTTATGAATGGGGATAACATTGTGATAATGACCAGGTAGTATGGCTTTTTTGTGATATTGATTGAGAAATAGATAGTGGCCAAGACACCAGGAATAACTCCCTTGATCTTTGAAATAGTGCCATGTGATCTTTTACATCCACCTGGTGTCACTTTGTTATAATGATATAAGCACCCAGTCACTCATTATAGGTTCATTTATTAAGACTAGGCACATAGAAAAGTTATACAAAAGGTAGAAAGTTAGAAGGTATCAGAGTTGTACTGTGTTCTGCTCACAGGCAAAAGTGAAACTTAAGGCTGGATCGCATGACACACATCTCTTCTAGTGACGTCATGTGGGGTCAGGGTCACCAGGGCCAGTCAGGCTGGGTGGGGGTGGGAGTGGTTGTTGGTGACGGCAGAGGAAGGGGCCTTTCTGCTCAGGCCCTTTAAGGGCCACATGGTATTCAATCAGGAAGGGCACCCGAGCCCATGGGAAGGTCCACAGCTTTTACCGGTCGCTCCCCACTGCCCCATGTGGTGAGGCCCCTTCAGACATTTCACTACATTAAAGGCGCTATATATTAAAGCAAGTTGCTGTTTTTTGTCTCCCCTCATGTAGATAATTGGCACAGGGCTGATATATCAGAACAGCATGAGTCATCACCGGGAGGGGCAGACTGCAACAGTTGTGTTTGAGACCAGGTCAGTGGCTGAGGGAATAGTTGGGTTGATGTCTACAAATAAATCTTTTCTTATCTCAGTTTATAGAGCTGTTAGCCTCTCGTAGAATAAACACGTCTTGGCAGCAGAATTCAATGCTGATCAAGAGTCAGCTGTGTGTGTGCGTGTATAGGTCATCATAAACCAAAGGCCATCTGAAAACTAAGTCAAGACGTCCCACTATTTAGCATCCAGACTCAGAAACTCAAAGGAATCTCATCAGCGGTAGATGTTCATAAGAGTGAAGACTTCAAAGTGCTTTCGTCTCTGAAGGGTACAGCCAACATCAAATGTCCAGATTTGCTCATAGATAGTAAAGCGATTGACAGTAGGGATCCTTATTTTTCAGCGAATCACATGAGCCACTGTTGGCATCTCAGAGCCTCTATCATTTCCCACAAGGAACTCACAGAGACAGAAACAGTGGGCCTGTCACCACGGCATCCATTGCTGCCGAATTAGAATGCTCCAATCAAAATGGAGCAGCTAATGGTATCAATCCACCATAGGAAGACAATTCTTTTCCTCCCACGCAAACTAGATTTCTTCAGCAGACGAGCGGGTTGTGAGGCAGTTGGGGGAGGTAGGGGGGTGCTCACAGGGCACCCGTCCCCTTCCCAATGCTGTGCAATTACCTCAGCGCTGGGCAAAGTCGAGTATGGCCTTTTCATCCAGAGGCCAATTGATGCGCTTAAGTGGCCAATTAAGAGCTATTTAAAGACCTCCTCCTGCTGCTGTTGGAATTCAACCAGCATCCAGGTGGGGGTGGGCACCCACAGCATGGTGAGTCCGTCCAGCAAAAGTTGCGGGCCTCCCTATGGGCTGGGGTACCCCTCCTGATTAGGGTCCTCCATGGGCTATAGGGTACCCAAAGAAACACCCACCTCTGCCTTCAACAACACCACCCCCACCACCCCACCACACCCCCATCACCTCACCAGGGCCTGGCTGACTAGCTCCCACAAACCTGACCCCACCTACCTTGATTCTAGGCCCTCATCAATGACGCTGAGCCAAGCTGGATGCAGTCCCAGCAGCAGCCTCCGATTGGCCGGCAGTTCTCTGCCCTTAAGGGGACAGGAGCCCCGACATTAGGCAGTTAATTGCCTGATGGATGCAAGATCTGGTCAAGGCTCCCCAAAATGGCAAAGGCAGGATTGTCTCTGACTTTCCAGCCTGCCATTGGCACCGGCAACATCAAATTCAGCCCCTTGTGTATAGTGAGTGGGAATGTATGTTGGCACCAGGGATAGAGCAGACCAGCATCCACACCTGTCCACTCCAAATAGTTGGAAAACACTACCTGTTAGACTATACATTTCAGGCTAAAACTACCAGTTAAAATTTATTACAAGGCAAATTATACAGATTCTACAGAATCTTGTAGTACAATGCTCAACTGATTTAATACTTAAAGTTTCTGAAATCAAGAATGAATAGTCCAAACTCATAGGGTTGGACTTTACAGGGTGTCATATTGCCCACACCCCCGACCAAAACGTCAGTCATCAGTCACCCCATCCAAAACCTAGCTGTGCTACAGCAAAAACACACTGGGAGCTGCCTTTGCTATTTCAGAGTGGGACTTCTGCCCCCATCTGGGAGGAAGTCCTGTCTTAGAAAGTTGCTGACCAATCAGATTGGCCAGCAGCTCTGTACACCCAACAGTGCCAGGATTGAATAGTGGCCACTATTGGGACTACAGCCAGACCCCAAGAAAGAAGAAGTAAAAGGAGCCCGAACTTGAAGGCAAGTCTGGGAATCTAGATGGGCCTGGCCGGCAGACCTCAAAAGTGGAGGGAAGGAGGGGGGTGGTGACTCCAATGGGCAAAGGGGATCCCCCCCCCCAAAAAGGAGTTGTCCCCCTGCTTCCTGCTCGACAGCAGCTCGCGCAATGAAAGCTGCCAGGCTGCCCGCCATGCCTCCCCCCTCCCACGGCACATGCAAAATACTGGCGGAGGTGGAACGAGGCCCTTAACTGGCCACCACCTTGCCTGACACCTTCCTTTCCCATTGTAATATGGGAGACAGGTAAGGGGTGGGAAAGCTACCTGCTTTATTTTACAAGCCAACCCCTCCCCATCTTCAAATCAGCATGTGGATGGCATAAAATCCAACCCATAGCATTTCTTTCTAACCTTATAATGAAGGCAAACAAGCAAGTTGGGAAATACTGTCACACTTGTGGCTTCTATTGAAGTGCAAACCAGTTTCTTTGAAGAAAGCACCAGAGCAAATCTTCATTATTAGATATGCAAGTGTGCTATTTTGCCATCTAGGTACATTGAAGGTCAATAGAAGCTCTTGGTTTCATTTTGTTTTGACACCTGATTCACCAATAAAATAGCCTGGTATTGAAAGTAACCCAAACACGCCCATTAAACACCAAAACGTTTCTCATGCACTTTCAAGCCACAATGGGTTTTCTGCTGGAATTAACTTAGGAGTACACGTAATTACATCACTTCCAGGAGACTAGTCCCTACCTGCCGAAACTATTCACTCTCAAGATAGTTTAGTGCATTGGTTTGTCTCACCACAAAGAAATTCACAAGAATGAAACCAAGTCTAAGGTATATTTACAACATTTTTCTCTTCGACTAAATTTTTGCATGAAAGGGGCACGGGTCTTAAAAGCAAGGAGAGGCCTTCCCTTGCATCACAGGACCCATGAAAATCTATATCTGCCAGATTTGCAACTATTGTCACCAGCAGGGAAAGTAGTATTTATAGTTAACAACACTCATCTCATTAACAGCCTGTATTCATGTAGCACCTTTAACATAGTCCCAAGGTGCTTCACAGGAATGTAATAAGACACAAGTTGACACTACCCACAAGAGACATGAGGACGGGATCAAAGAGGTAGGTTTTAAGGAGGTTCTCAAAGGAGGAGAGTGCAGTAGGGAGGTGGAGTGGTTTAGAGAGGAAATCCCAGAGTATAGAGAGCCCAGGCAGCTGAAGGTACAGCCGCCAATTGTGGGAACAAACAAAATCAGGGATACACCAGAGGCCAGAGTTGGATGAGTGCAGAGATCCAGGAGGGTTGTAGGGGTGGAGAAATTTGCAGAATTGGGGAGCAGATGAAGCTGGGGAGGGATTTCAAAGCAAGGATGAAAAAGTTAAGAGTCAACCACATTGTTGTGGATCTGGAGTCACATGTAGGCCAGACCAGGTAAGGATGGCAGATTTCCTTCCCTAAAGGACATTGGTGTGCCAAATGGGTTTCACAACTGATGGTAGTTTAATGGTCATGAGACTAGCTTTCAATTCCATTAATTGAATTTACATTCCACCAGCTGCCACGGTGAAGTTTGAACCCATGTCCACAGAGAATTAGCCTGGGCCTCTGGATTACTAGTCCAGCAACATTACCACTACACTACTGTCTCAAATATTCTTCACTATCATCGTGGAAGATCTTAACAGTCAACATAACAACTCAGCCAAGTTCTTACAAATTTAGCACCTTTCATACTCTTTCCCAGAGGCACAATCTTTCCTCCCATCATCATCTCCTATCTAAGCATTCAGAGCACTGTAATGAGGCTCACTATGCAGTATATGTTCCTCGTCAAGGAAAGCAGGCACTTAGCAGCAACAGCATTCCTAAAGCAGACACATGCATGACTGCCTTCATCACAAGTGGACCATGTACCGCACTGGAGGTGTCTCTGCAACACACAATTTAAAAGATGGTTGAATTGAAAGCCCTCAACTCTATGTCACACAGCTGGAGACAGCTCATCTCCCTTTCATTGGCAATGGATGTAATACTAAACCCAAGGTCCCATTCCATCTCTCAGGCAAATGCAACAGATCCCACGACATTATCTGAAGAGCAGGGGAGCGCTCCCCAGTGTCCTGGCCAGCATTCGGCCCTCAACCAACATCATGGTCACATAGCTCTTTGTGGAATCTTGCTATGCGCAAACAGGCTGCATGCATTTCCCGACGCTCCCAACATCAGAAGCTGTTCTCTCTCCTCAGGCAGCAAGTTGTGAGAAGAAGCCCCAGTTAACTTCAGTGCAGTACAAGTGAACGCTGCACTCTTGGAGATAGTGATCCGGTCATTGATCTTATTGTGGGAGCTTGCTGTGAATAAATTAGCTGCCATTTGTTTCCTACATTACAACTGTGACCAAATTTCATAAAGTACCTTGTTGGCTGCAAAGCACTTTGGACATCCTGAGATCATGACAGGCGGTATATAAATGCAAGCTTGTTCTTTCCTTATCTTTTGGATGTGATGCTAAACTCAGGTCTTATCTGCCCCTCAGATGGGCATGAAACATACCCCGATTCCATTCAAAGAGGAGAAGGGGAGTTATCCCGATGCTGTGATCAATATTTATTCTTCAACCAACACCATTGAAACAGATTATTTGGTCATTATTACCTTGCTATTCATGGGGCTTTACTGTGCTAAAATAGACTGGCACCAATTCTGTACATTGCAACAATGACTACACTTCAATAGTATTTCATTTTCTGTAAAGCACTTTGGGCGGTCTGAGTAAAGCACTTTGGGCGGTCTGAGTTTTGTGAAACATGCCTTAGTTTGTTCCTTTTGTTTCATGGTTTTGCTTTTTTTCCCCAAATGACAGCTAACTCTCTCATCCAACCCTTTCCAAATGGTTACAGTACTCAAATGGCATAGATACACTATGGAAAATGGGCCCAGGATGTGGCACTGCCATTCATGTAACACCCTCCTGCCACCTATCCATGATCACATCTCAAAATCCCGATTCCTGTTGCTGAAAACGGCAGTGGGAGAGTGGGTGGTGAGAAATCTGGCACTGTCCGCTCAAGTTGTAATCAGAGTAGACGAGAGCTTCTAAGACCAGGAAAGCATGGCTCCCCAAGACTATTGACTCAGTCAGTCGAAAAATGCCCTTGGTGGCAGCAATGCTGATTACAGATTGGTCAGGGCAGGGAGTTACATGCAGAATGATGGAGAATCACAGTAGCCATAGGGGCATTCCTATCTGAACATATAACCTGGCTGCCCAGAACCTCCGGTTCGCTGGAGGTAATACCCTCCTAGTCGATTCACACCACATTCACAGCAGCCTGTAAGTGCTGAATTTGAATATTATCTGATGTCGGTGGAACAGGTTCTGAGAAATGACTGGGTATATTTCCATACCACACCCTCGAGTTGGCATGACAACAAGGCTACATTAAATAAAAGCTGAAGGTGAGAATACTCTGCCTGACACACTCGCTTGGGTCAAGAACAAACAAAAACTTGTCTTTATATAGTGACATTAAAGATAGCAAAATCAACAAAGAGGCACTGGACAGGGGAGATGATCAAACAAAAGGAGATATTAGGGCAGGCGACCAAAAGCTTGGTCAAAGTGGTACAGTATAGGGTGAGAGTGCGGTAAAGAGGAGGAAAGGCTTACAGAGGGAACTCAGAGCTTAGGATCTAGTCAGTTGAAGGCATGGCAGCCAATAGTGAAGTGATGAAAATCAAGGATGTGTAGGGTTTGGAGGAGTTTGGGGATATTGTTGGGTTGGAGGACATTATGAAAATAGGGAGAGGCAAGACCCTTGAGGAATTTGAACACAAGCATCAGATTTTTAAATTTGGTGTTGCCATGCGACATAGGTCATCAAGCACAGGCATGATGGGTAAACAGGACTTGATGCCCATTAGGATAGGGGCAGCAGAGTCTTGGATGATTCATATGATTAGTTGGTATGGTCAACCATCCTGTGCCAGCAACCTTCTATAAACAGCGACAAGATGAACAGCAAAATTTGCCTGTTTTTCACCAGTGTTCACTGAGGGAGGGAGATTAGTCAGGGCATTGGGGAGGATGTCCCACTGATCTTCATTGATTAGTGCCCAGGGAATCGGCGATATCCACCTCAATCGCCAAGGCATCTCACCTGGCACCACTCAGTGTTTCTGTAGATTCCCCAGAATGGTACCCACTCCTACAAGGGTTAGGTTATGAGGACAGGTTGCATAAACTAAGCAAAAACAAAAAACTGATGATGAGTCATACAGACTCGGAACGTTAACTGTGTTCCTCTCCGCAGATGCTGTCAGGCCTGCTGAGTTTTTCCAGCTATTTTTGTTTTTGTTTCAGATTTCTAGCATCCGCAGCATTTTGCTTCTATCTTCTTGCCTAAACTAAGCTTGTGAATAAAAGATTAAGGAGTGATCTAACTGAGGTGTTTTAAGATTAAAGGATTTGGTAGGGTAGATGAAGAGAAACTATCTCCCCAGTTGGCAGAGGCCAGGTCAACAGTGCTTCAACTTAAAGACAGGCCAGTCAAAAATCGCTCCTTTACAGAAAGGGTAGTGGAAACCTGTTGTTATATGCGTTTAAGGGTTTGCTGCATGACATCACTAGAAGGAAGTGTGTTATACTACTCTCTTTCCCTACAAAGCTGCTGAAGGGGAGCATCAACTGAAAGATTTTTATTAGACAAGGGTATTAAATGTTAGTGGACAAAAGGCAGTTAAATGATCAGCCATAATCAAATGAATGAAGGAATAATAGCGAGAGGTTGATGTCCTGCTCCTCTTCCTGTGTTCTCTTCTATAATATCTAGTCCTCTAGGTTACTGGGTACTCCGAGTTCAGGACTGCTCAGCACCACGTTAATGTTCCCAAATCCTGTGAGATATTATTAGTCCTACTTTTAAATACAAGCAATTCGCCAAACTCCAAAGACCAATTGTGCCACCTTCATTTTTGTCCAGAGTTCTTCAGAATTCATTATACCTGGATGCGGCTACTCCCGAAATCAAAATGAACCTGCCATTTCATTTTGATACCCAAATTCCTTTAAATATTCCACCATATTGCCCCTATTCTGAAGTTAGAAAGCTGTATCGGTTCAGTGGCTGTCTGTGCCATTTCTGGTCTGAGGGGCAGTTTTCACCATTTAGATAAAGAACATCAAGGCAACCTTGTGCCAGAGGCTTCATCAGGACTTTTGTACAAAGACTTGCATTTGTATAGCGCCTTTAACCGAGTAAAACATTGTAAGATACTTCACAGGACTGTGAACAAACAATTCAATCTGGGCCCATAAGGAGATATCAGAAAAGGTGACCAAAAGCTTGGCCAAATAGGTAGATTTTCAGTAGTGTCTTAAAGGAGGAAAGAGAAGTAGCAGGACAGAAAGGCATTTCCATGGCTTAGGACCTCTTCAGCTGAAAGTATGGCAATGGAAAATGGGGGGCCAATAATCAGGGATGCTCAGAGGTCAGAACTGGAGAAACACAAAGATCTCGGCAAGTCATACGACTATAGGACTTTATGGAGATAGAACCATACAAATGTTACAGCACAGAAAGAGGCCATTCAGTCCATTGTGTCTGCACTGGCTGAAAAATAAAAAACAAAAAAAAAAACTAGCTGTCCATTCTTGTCCCACCTTCCAGCACCCGGTCCATAGCCTTTCAGGTTACAGCACTTTAGATGCAGATCCAGGTGCCTTTTAAATGAGTTGAGAGTTTCTGCTTCAATCACCAAATCAGGCAGCAATTTCTAAACACCCACCACCCCCTGGATGAAGATGTTTTTCCTCACGTCCCCTCTAATCCTTCTACCAATCATCTTAAATCTGCACCCCCTGTAATTAACCTCTCCACTAGGGGAAACAGGGCATCCCTCTCTATTCTATCTAAGCCCTTTAACCTTGTACACCTCAATCAGGTCACCCCTCAGCCTCCTCTGTTCCAAGGAAAACAAGGCCAGCCTATCCAATCCTTCCTCATAGCTGCAATTTTCAAGCCCTGGCAACATTGTAAATTTCCTTTGTACTTGCTTCAGAGCAATTATGTCCTCCATGTAATGTGGTGATCAGAACTGTACACAAAATTTCAGCTGTGGCCTAATCAGCATTTTATATAATTCCATCAATGCATCCCCGCTTTTGTATTCTATATCTCATCCAAATAAAGGAAAGCATTCCATATGCTTTCTTTAGCACCTTATTCACCCATCCTGCCACCTTCAGGGACTTGTAGACGTGTAGTCCAAGGTCTCTCACTTCCTCCACTCCTCCCATTTATTGTGTATTCCCTAGTTTTGTTTTCCCTCCCCAAGAGCATTACCTCACACTTCTCCAGATTGAATTCCATCTGCCACTTTTCTGCACACTTAACCAAACCATCAATATCATTCTGGAAACAACATCTTTATTATCAACTATAAGGCCAATTTTTGTGCCATCTGCAAATTTCCCAACCATGCCACCTGCATTTAAGTCAATATCATGAACATATACAACAAACAGCAAGGAACCCACACGGAGCCCTGTGGAAATGGTTTTCCATTCGCAAAAACATCAATTGACCATTACCCTTTGTTTCCTGTCGCTGAGCCAATTTTAGATCAAACCTGCCAGCTTCCCCTGTATTCCATGGGATCTCACTTTTCTGGCCAGTCTGCTATGTGGGACCTTGTCAAATTCCTTACTAAAATCCACGCAGACAACATCCACTGCACTACCCTCACCAATCCTCCTTGCTGCTTCCGCAAAAAAATTGATTCAATTAGTAAGACACGACCTTCCCCTAACGAAATCATGCCGACTATCTCTGATTAATCCATTCCTTTCTATGCGACAGTTTATCCTGTCTCCTTGAACTGATTCTAATAATTTACCCACCACCGAAGCAAGACTGACCGACCTATAATTATTTGGCCTATCCCTCACACCCTTTTTAAATATTAGTACAATGTTCACAGACCTCCAATTCTCTGGTAGCTCACCTGTATCCAGTGAGGATTGGAAAATGATTCTCAGAGCAGCCACTATTTCCTCACTGGCTTCCTTTAACAGCCTGGGATATAATCCATCCAGCCCTGGTGATTTATCCACCTTCAAGGATGCCAGTCCCTCCAGTACTTACTCTCATTATGCTTATTGCATCTAATATTTCACACTCCTCCTCTTTAACTAGAATGCCTGCATCATCCCTCTGCTTAGTGAAGACAGAGACAAAGTACTCTTTGAGAACCCTGCCCACATCTTCAACATCAATGCACAAGTTACCATGTACATCTCTGATAGGCCCTACCCTTTCCTTAGTTATTCTCTTGCTCCTAATGTACTGGTAAAACATCTTTCGGGTTTCTTTGATTTTACCTGCCAATATTTTTTCATGTCCTCTCTTTGCTTTCCTATTTACCTTTTTCACTTCACCCCTGAACTTTCTAAACACTGTAAAAAGCCTAGAGGGGTATCATTTTTTGTGACCATCATAAGCTTTCTTCTTCTGCTTCATTTTACCTTGTATGCTTCTAGATAAGCAGGGGGCTCTAGATTTGGCAGGACCGACCTTTTTCTTTGTGGGAACATGTCTACACGGTGTCCGTTGAATCTCGCTTCTGAATGCCTCCCACTAGTCTGACACAGTTTTTCCTTCAAGTAGCTGTAACCAGTCCCCTTTTGCCAGATCCCCTCTCAGCATTATAAAATCCATCTTTCCCCAATTTAGACCTTTTACTCCTGTTCTATCTTTATCCTTTTCCGTAATTATGTTATGGTCACTTATCTCCAAAACGGTCCCCCATTGCCACTTCATCCACTGGCCCAGCTTCCTAAGACTAAATCTAGAATTATGCCCCCTCTCATTGGACTTGTCATGTGCAGGCTGAAAAAGTTCACTTGAATGCAGTTCAAGAATCTTGTGTCCTCTGTGCCTATTACACTGTTCGTATTACAGTTGATATTAGGGTAGCTGAAGCTCCCAACTATTATTGCCCCATTATTTTTGCACTCAGGAACTTGCCTACATATTTGCTCTTCTATCTCTCTCACACTATTTGGGGGTCTGTAGTACACTCCTGGTAGCATGGCTGCCCCAAATTAGAAATGGAGAGATGAGGCCATGGAGTGCTTTGAAAACGAGGATGAGAATTTTAAATTTCAGATGCTGTTGAGCCAGGCACCAATGCAGGTCAGCAAGCACTGTAAATAAAATTAAATAACAATTCTCTCACATCACGACACATGTCCTGGAACAGAGTCTGAAGGACTAAGTGGACAACACTCACTGAGACATTACTGTCTGTCGACTTGCAATTTGAGTGCGCCTTTTACTGAGATGGGTTTTCCACAAGGAAAATAGGCCAATGCTGGAGTCACTTCCTGCAATGCAGCTGGAAGCCGGATTGCATGTCTGACCCGGCCATCAGCTTTGAATAAAAGGCTCTAATAACAGATCAGCTTTGTAAAGATCTCTGTACGTTATGAGGAACTGGAGCTACAATTTACAGAGTTTAACCAGACTGCACGCCTCGATATCAGAGACATCAGGATCAGAAAACAAACAAAAATGATAGGCAGGAAAGGACCAGCTACTCAAACCTGCCCCACACTCCTACCTGCAGCATAACTAGACACTTCCTGCCCCCAAAACACAAGCCTCACAAACTATTGCCTGGACTACTAAGTTCTATAAGGTGCACATGCTCATTGATATATTTTGTTCTGATTAAAAGCACTGCTAATTTATCAGAAAAAGAGACTTACAATTCTACAATGCTTTTCACCAGCATTAGATGTTTCAAAGCACTTTACAACCAGTGAAATACTTGCGGAGTACAGTTTTCCCTTGTTTAGCACACTTACTGTGTTCCTAAAAATCAATGTGCTACACAAAATTGTGATAAACAAAAATCACTTACAAGAAAACATGTTATATGGGTGGGTTATGTTCCTGACCTTTAAATTTTACATTAAAAACCTATTGATTGCCTTGAACCAATGTGGCCCAACAACCCTCTTACTAACTACTAAAAACTTACTAGCTCTTTCAACTTATCTCCAGCTTGCCACTTCCCACCTCCCGTTCGCCACTTCCCACCTACTGCTTCTCCTCCCTCAATGCCCCCTCTCAACGCTTCCCCTGTCCCGAACCCCCCCTCGCTGCTTTCCCTCCCCCGACCCTCCTGCACGTCGCTTCCCTCCTGCAACCTGAGGGGGAAGATTGGGGGAAGGGAAACGGCAAGCAGGTGAGTCGGGGGTTATTGGGGGGGGGGGGGGGGGGGGGGGGGGGGGGTGTGGGGAGGGGGTGTTGCTCAGCAAACATGTTAAAACCAAAATGGAGGCAGCGCTATTTGGGAAACATCCCTAATTTACAAACCCCACTAAAACTAAAACATGCTTTTAGAATGTGCTTTAAATGTGGAGTGCCTGTAATGTTGTAATGTAGGAAATCTGGCAGCCAATTTGCACACAGCAAATTCCCACGAAGAGCAATGTGATCATGACTAGAAAATCAGTTTTTGTGACATTGATCGAGGGATAAATAATGGCTGTCATGAAGCTACTAATGTATACAATATTATTAGAAAATATTTTTCTTTTAAAATAGAGGTTTAATCTGTGGATGTGTCTTAACTGGATTAAAGCCAGCTAGTCTAGGTGCTTTGATGTGTACTAGTTTTGATATGTAAGACAGATAGTGTGGATTTGCATTTTTTGAATACAGCATTCAAGAAGTGGGGTGAAAACTGACACCTTTCTAGCAGCTACCAAGCAATATGTTTATATTACTAATAAAGTTGGTACTATTAAAAGGGCTTTTATTGTTAGAGAGGTTTAGATCAGAGGTTGTTGATACAATGAGAATTAACGTTCAATGGGGCTGGTAGGTATAACTTCAGCAGTTTTCGGGTGTGCAGGGCAGAGACAATGTGAGATCAAAAGCAGCTGTAAGCCTCCAACTGGCTCCACAGAAACCAAAGTGAAAAGAACCTCATTTTGAATTTGTAAGGTGAAAATGCTTTGCCTGGTGTTCGGTTAAGTCTATAGGTTGCTGTTGCCTTAATGGAGATTAGTTTGGGAATTTGTTAAAAGTTATGATAGTAGTAATATGTAGCCATGTATATGTATATTTTAACTTGTGTAAATTAATAAAATATTTCATTTAGTTTAATGTAAAACTTCAAGACCTGGTGGTCTGATTCCTGAATTCAGAGTCGCATGTCAAACATGACACTTAAAATTATAGGTTATGACAGTTGTTTAAAGTTTCCCTTGGGATTTTTAAATAACTCTTTACAAACTGCGTCGGTCATAGCAATGTCTAGAAAGAAGCCTCTCCTGAAAGTTTCCTGGGTCCACAAGGCCCTTGGAGGCAGAACATAATGATATTTGGGAATGAGTAAGGCTACTGGCCCCAGTAAGTCTGTACCCCTAAGTTGTCCTCCCAATTTCTGATTGGGGAATGCACCATGTAAACAATACTGACTAGAAGAAAGGAAAACTTGCAATACCTGGGTATTGTGTGCAGTTTTGGTCTCCCTACCTAAGAAAGGATATACTTGCCATAGAGGGAGTACAGCGAAAGTTCACTAGGCTGATACCGGGGATGGCAGGGCTGTCGTATGAGGAGATTGGTTTGACTGGGCCTGTATTCACTAGAGTTTAGAAGAATGAGAGGGGATCTGATTGAAATGTATAAAATCCTAACAGGGCTAGACAGACTGGATGCAGGAAGGATGTTTCCCCTGGTTGGGGAGTCTAGAACCAGGGGCTCAGTCTCAGGATATGGGGCAGGCCATTTAGGACTGAGATGAGGAAAAATTTCTTCACTCAGGGAGGGTGGTCAACCTGTGGAATTCTCTACCACAGGAGGCTGTGGAGGCCGGGTCACTGAATATATTCAAGAAAGAAATTGATAAATTTTTAGATAGTAGGGGCATCAAGGAGTATAGAGAGAAAGCGGGAATATGGCATTGAGGAAGGGGATCAGCCGTGATCATACTGACTGGCAGAGCAGGCTCAAAGGGCCGAATGGCCTACTCTAGCTCCTAGTTTCTATGTTTCTAATATAAAATGCTGGCAGCATCTATGGAGAGAGAAACACTGTTAACACTTCAGATCAATGACCTTTCACCAGAATTGGGAGTGCTTAGGAGATTTAACATGTTGGAAGCAAGTACAGAGGCAGGGAAAGTGGAGAGGGGGAGGGGAGCGGGTGAGGTGATGGTGGCAGGAGTCGGGCGGTGGGGGGAGATCAGGGAAAAAATAAACTGGGAGATCTGTTATTGGATAGAGAAAAGGAGTGATTATATGGCAAAAGGGATGACATTACAAGGAAACTAACTGGCAATGGGACAAGGAAAGAGATAAAAGATGGACTGGATTTCATGCAGCCCACTGGAGTGGGCTAGGTGGCAGGCAGGTCTGCATCATTCCAGGGGAGGCCTCGCATCCCATTCCCGTCAGGGGAAAACTGATCCCCAGTAAGTCAGCGGCAGGAATGGGCTGGCGCGGGAAGCCGGGCCAGCTGGCTAATTAGGTTCATTATTGATCCACTTAAGGATCATTATCCCTAAACCCATCGGAATTTAGTGATGGCTCAGCGATTCTCAAACTCGTGTGGGTTCTCCATGCTTCCTGAAGACCACCTAGCAAACCCAGTCAGGTTTAACAGTGGCCTCTCAGGGAGATCCCTCTCGCATAGGTACATAGCGCCCAATCGAGGGATCTGGCATGACGTAGGGTTTGGCTGTCAGGAACCACCTTCCTTGCCCTTGCGCCCGAATCCCCGCACGCTCCCCCACCACCCCCACAAACCACAACCCCCGGCAAGGCATCCGCAAAATTCCCAACCCATCACTCTCGTCTCTCTCCAGGGATCCCACAATGATCTCTGGTGAAGGCCTCACTGCGTTATCAGCATGAGCCGCCCCTCCCGGCGATGCAGCCAGCAACAGAGAGCTTCTGGCCCACGACTGGCTGGCAACTCTCGGCGGGCGGGATTTCTGACACTGGGACCCTAAATCCCAGGGAAGGCCCGACGCTGACCGGTAAACTCTCACAGAGACACTTAACGCAGTCCGGCCTCCTCCACTGAAGCCACATGGGTTTCCCACTGGTTCTCCAACTCGGTGGGTGGGCCCCACGTCGACAAACATCCAATCCAGCCCAATGTGTCTGGAGGAAACGTTATCAGAAATAGTGCAATCAGCAGCAACTGCTGCTGTCCAGAAACAAAAATAGGAGCAGAGGTTATGGTCGGAAATTAACTTGAATTTTGAGTCCCGAATGCCTCGTCAGACTTTGAGGTGCAGTTCCTCGAGCTTACACTGTTCCAGTGGAGCTCAATGTAAGAGGCCGAGGACAGGGAGGTCACAGTGAGAGGGGGCAGAGAATTAAAATGACAGGCGCGTGGAAGGCTGAATGGAGATGTTCCATAAAGAAGTCACCCAATCTGCATTAGGTCCCCCCCCAAGTTTAGAGGAGGCCCCAGCAAGAGTAGCGAATGCAGGATAATAAATGAAAAGCAGTGCATGTCAATTGGTGTTTAAACCAGAAGGAGTATTTGGGGCCTTGGAAGGTGAGAAAGAAAGAGGTAAATGGAAAGTGTTGCGCCTCCTGCATTTGCACGAGAAGGTGCTATAGGATGGGGAGGTGGTGTTTGGGGTGGAAGTTGTTGGTGGTGGGGGGTGATAGAGGAGCAGACCATGGTGCACAGAGGAAACAGTCCCCTCAGAATGCTGAGAGTGGAAATGTCTTCTGCTTATTGTGCGTCTGAATCCAGAAACCCAAGGCCTTCAGGCTCCAAGAGTGCTACCCAATGAATCACGTCTATATGGAGCTGGTCGGCGAGGGTTGGCTCATGTACCTATTACTTTTGGTACCTAGTCTCGGGGCAGGTACTCGCCGCCATCTCTTCAGTGGCTGATCGAGAAAAGCCCAGTGGAAATTACAAAGCTCCGCCCTGTCAGCAGCGCAGCCAATCCAATGGCAGCTTGGGAGATCCAGAAATGAGCACAACAACAGAGGTTATGTCACTGACATTCGGGAGCTCCAACAGCACACGAGCGCAACCAGCCATTCAAAGCTCGGAGCCAGCATCAACAAAGGCTACGGGGATGCTGCAGCTGTTCAGCTGGGGAGTGAATCAGGCAGCAACATGGTAGAGGTTCATTTTCAATACTGTGGTCCCTGTCATGAAAATATGATAATTTTCATATTATTGTGACTTATTGGAAAGGTAGGTTAACACTGGGGTTTGGATTAGTTTCTCTGTGTGAGGGTTTTAACTGATTTGCAGACAACTGGACTAGAGCTTTTGAGTGATCACAAAGGAAGCTAAATACTTAAATATGGCTGAAGTTTTAGAATGTGAGGTGTGAGGAACATTTGCATTTTCAGATAAACCAGAGTGGTTTGAATTCCAAATAGATGGTAAGATGTTATATTTAGCCATAAGAAATTAAGCCAAACGGTGTATTAATTTTTCCCAAAGATTACTGAAAGTAAGAGTACTACAAAATATTTATTTTATGGAAAAAGTAAACTTGCAAAGACATATAGGGATAATGGAATTTACATTAGAAAGGGAGAAATCTGTATAAAGGAGATGAGATTATGTGTAAGGGAAAGGCGTTCTAAGATCTAACAAGCATGAAAGGCCTCCAACCTATATGCATCAAGTTGCTGTCTACAGGAACCAAAGCTAAGAAAATACAGCTTGAATATCATTGTCCAGGGTATTGTGTGCTTTGCCTGGGTCTGTTGAAATCTATTTTGTTTTACTGTTGCCTTAGCAGAGGTGTAACTGGGAGTCAGATTAATTAAAGGAGTTAGGAGTTATTGTAGTAGTAATTTGTAGACCTATGTATGTGCTTGAAATTTTTCTTCTATTAATAAATGTTCAAGTTAATTTTGTAAAAAACCTCGATGGGCTCGGTGGATCTATTCCTACTGAATTCAAGTCAAGCATCTTGAAAGAACAATATAAATTGCAAAACAGTTGTGCCAGCTATTTCAAGTTTCCCTCTGGGATTTGAGCAGCTCAGCATTTATCATCCACTGTGCCATAACAGTCCCTGAGGCACCATCATAGCAAAGAGCCAGGCAGGGGAAAGGAAGATGGGGGGGAACTGGAAACTAAATGAGAGGAAAAGGGAGAATGAGGTACACAGAGACATAAAGGGGAGAGAAGAAATGAAAGGAGTTTGGCAGATAGAAGCAACAACAACTAATTTATATGGCACGTTTAACATAATAAAATGTCCCAAGATACTCCACAGTGACATTCTAAAACAAAGTGTGAAACCAAGCCACATAAGGAGATATTAGGGCAGGTGACCAAAAGCTTGGTCAAGGAGGTAGATTTAAATATAGTGTCTTAAAGGAGAAAAGAGAAGTGGCTTAAGGAGGGAATTGCAGAGCTTAGGGCCCAGGTAGCCGAAGACATCACCGCATATGGTGAAGAGATTAAAATTGAGGATGCACAAGATGCCAGAATTGGTGGATTGTAGGAGTGCAGAACATTACAGAGAAAGGGAGGGCATGAAGAAGGGATTTGAAAATAATGATGAGAATTTTAAAATTTAGGTGTTGTTGAACTGAGAGCCAATGGAGGTCAGTCGAGAATTCAAACATGGAGCTACAGGAAATATATGGATTGTGTGATGGTGAAATGAGATCAAGCCTTGGAGAGGGA
This sequence comes from Carcharodon carcharias, assembly GCF_017639515.1. Lineage (NCBI taxonomy): Eukaryota > Metazoa > Chordata > Chondrichthyes > Lamniformes > Lamnidae > Carcharodon > Carcharodon carcharias. The sequence continues at coordinate 21,449,435 of NC_054486.1, read as the reverse complement.
AGAAAAGCTCCAGATGGTCTCTTTATACATGGGAAAATATTCAAAACAGGCTTTAGCTAGCTGTGATCTCAAAATAACCCATTTGTTCCTTTGGGCAGAAAGACAAAAGCAGCAACTTCGGAGACACACTACATAAAATTGTCTGTGCGCCTGCCTTCAAAAAAATAGATTGTGTCAGAAATTCTCTTATGCTTATGAAATTTTAAATCCATGCAAACTTGCAGATACACAAGGAGACTGTTCACTGTACTACACAAGGCATGTCACAAAACTAAAAAAAAAAACAGCCAGTTGGAACTCTGTTCTTCATACTCTAGCTATGCTGAAGCCTGCTTGAGGAACTGGACATGTGCTGCTGGGATTCTCTATATCCCCTGTTCCTTGTTTACCCGCCTACATGTAGCAATAGTGAAGAGGATTTGGTGAAAAAGGTAAGATTTTGAATTCTATTATTTAGTTTCAAAGGAGATTAAGTACAGTTCAAGTGAAACGTTGTACTGCTTGTGAGGGACCAAGACCTCACACTGTAACCATGGCTGAGCCTATGTCGGTCTGAGACCCCAGAACAAAAGAAGCCACCTTGCAGTTTCGGGAAAACTCACATCTCTTTATCTCTGAGACATTATCTAATGATCACCTAGAGAGTGCACAACCCAACTTCAAAGAGAGCTATACAAAGGCCATTTGTATTTGATAACCAAGCTTGTCAAGAAGTTATAATAATTTTCATAATGTCATTGGAATTTATTGTAAAGTCGAATAATAGTGGAGTCTGTGTGTGTGTATGTGTGAGACTTCATTGAATTAAAGGCAGCTGGCCTGAAGGCTTTGATGTTTCAGAAGATAAGATGAACTGTTAAGTAAGTAAATATGGGGGTGATGGGAACATTTGCATTTTTAAATAAACCACACCAGCTTGAATTCAAAGGAGGGGTGAAATGTTTCACCTAGCTAGGAGAAGCTAAGAAACAGGGTGTTTATTTTTCCCCAAAGATTACTGGTAAAATTGGTACTATGAGAGACTTTTATTATTAGAGAGGTAAAGTCCTAAGACACAGTGAAACAATGACAATTTGCATTCAAAAAAGAAAACATGGATAAAGGAGAGAAGGCTGTGTGCAAGGGAAGGCATTCTAAGAGCTAACAAGTGCGAAAATCCTCCAGCATCTAAGCCTCAAGCTGCTGTCTACAAAGAACTCAAGTTAAGGAAACTCACTTCGACTTTGACTGTTCAGGGTATCATGTTTCTTTGCCTGGGTCTTTTAAAATCTGTGTGTTTACTGTTGCCTTAACAAAAGTGTAACTGGGGGTTTAGATTAATTAGGGGATTTAGAAGTTATTATAGCAGTAATTTGTAGAACTATTTATATATTTAAAATCACTTCTATAATAAAGGTTTAATTTAGTTGTGTAAGCAACGTGTAAGACTCAGTGGTCTTATTACTGCTGAATTAAAGGCACACATCTCAAAATATCGACAAATTGCAAAACAGTTGTTGCAGCTGTTTCAAGTTTCCCTTTGGGATTTGAGCAGCTCAGCATTTACCATAGGCTGTGCCACAACAAAGATGGGGGTTCTTTGCAGGTTATATTTGAAATTCCTTGATTGGGTTGGAGTTGGTGAATCTTAAGGTTACGAGAATGAGGAGCACTTTGAATTCAGGAGTTGGTGTGAGGTCTTTTAAGTGAAGTCAACACCCACCAGAAAAATGAATTGTACAATATTGGTTTTCAGCCCACCGACCTCCGTCACGGAATACCTCACTGAACTTTGATTCAGGACTCTGGAATCCACGTGAACCAATATTTATTTTCTCAGTGATCCCTGAAGTAAAACCCTCTTTTCTCTATCCCTCTCTTTACTGTCTGAGTGTGGAAGTGACGTTGTGAATCCACCTTCCTCCTTGAGTGTGTGTAAATAAATTAACCCTTCGAGTTCATCTTATCCTGAGTTTGCTGTAGGGCTAGTCATTGAAATAAGATCACACAAAACCAAGAGGTTGGGGAAATATGCCACCGTTCATAAAGAACGAAACAAGTCAAAAACTCCTTTCTGTTTACAGATGGGTAGTGAAAGGAGAAATTAATGCTGTTTAAATTAACCCCTCTCCTGTCTGTAACATGCTATTATTTGACTGCATTCTTTGATTCTGTGTGATTGTATTCCAGATCAATAAATTAAACTTTCTTCTTAACCTGAACAATATGCAACTTATTTTTGTAATACCTATAAAAGTAAACAGAAAGCTGTGGTAGATGGCCACTACAAAGGGCTGTGGCAAGTGGATAATTGCCACTCAACATTTCTGTTCACGTCACAGACGTATGTGTGTAGTAATATGAAAGCTATCTCTACGCGCAAAGGGCAAGTCAGGAGTTGGGTAGAAGCCCAAACTCTAACAGTAACTGCCTTAAAATAGTGTCAAAGTATTAAAGGGTGAAGAAATCAAGGGGTAGTTGTAGACTTGTGGCTCAATAAGCTCACTCACCAAGCCACAGTGACAATCACTGCAAATTAAATACTGAGCTATGTAGCAAAAAGAGTACAGTTGGAGTGAGCAGGAGTCATAGTGTACAGTGCTCTAGTCAGAACATATCATGAGCACTGGGCTGACGTCTGGTCACTGAGGCAGAAGGGAATATACAGGCCTTGCAGAGAAGGGTCATGAGGCCATCCTTCAACATCAGGAAAGACTGGGAACCTCAGTGAAGTAACTGCTCAAGATAATAAAAGGTGCAAACACTCCCTCAAGCGAAGTTACCACCACTTACACTGTTTGCATTAATCACTGATGTCAGGCAAATGGCGGCAACCATTCAGCATTACTGGTGTAGTCAATTACAAAGACACTTTGGGGGAGGCAATGGTGTAGTGGTATTATCGCTGTACTAGTAATCCAGAGACCCAGGGGACCCGCCTTCGAATCCCACCACAGTAGATAGTGGAATTTGAATCCAATTTTTAAAAATCTGGAATTAAAAGTCTAATGGTATCCACAAAACCATTACCGATTGCTATAAAAAACCCATCTGGTTTATTAATGTCCTTTAGGGAAGGAAATCTGCTGGCCTTACCTGGTCTGGCCTACACGTGACCCCAGATCCACAGCAACGTGGTTGACTCTTAAATGCCCTCTGAACAAGGGCAATTAGGGATGGGCAGTAAATGCTGGCCTAGCCAGCGACGCCCACATCCCAAGAATGAATTTAAAAAAACCATTTCTGGCAGTTCGAGCAGTTGTTCATAGCGCGATAAAAGCACGGTTGCCGTAGGGACGAGTTTGTAAGTCCTTTCATGATTCCTGTGAATTGACCAATCTGTCACCACTTAGCGCCTCCCCTGTGACTGCTGCCAAGCTTTCGTGTCGACCTGTCTTGCTTGGATTGCGAGGGGATGGGGGAAGAGCAGGGGGAGGAAGAAAAGAAGGGGCAAATGACAGGCTGTTCCTTCTCGCTTCTTAAAAAAAATGTTCTTGGGATGTGGGCGTCTCTATCTAGGTCAGCATTTATTGCCCATCTCTAATTGCCCTTGTTCAGAAGGCATTTAAGAGTCAACCACATTGCCGTGGGTCTGGAGTCGCATGTAGGCCAGACCAGGTAAGGACAGCAGATTTCCTTCCCTAAAGGTCATTAGCGAACCAGATGGGTTTTTACAATAATTAGCAATGGTTTCATGGTCATCATCAGTCCTGTGTCACATCATCATCAAACTCCAGGATCTGAGTCATCAGGTACTCAATGTTGGAGGTTCGACATCCTGAAGCTTTTCAGCAAACATTAACCAAAAACAGAATATAATTCAGCCAAAACTGGTTTTTCCATCAACCAGTGTAAAAACAAGTTCTCATTTTAAATTCTCAGTCACACGGCCCATCAGGTATAGCAAACCAATCACAATGACACCACCATTCCTGCTGGAAGCAGTGAAGGCTATACCAATACGATAATATTGGTCTCTTGCGCATTCTCAATTTTCTTTGCTCAACCACTGGCAGCTGTGCTCCAGCTGCCAAGGCACTAACCTCTGGAATGCCCTCCTCAAGCCTCTCCACCTCTCTCTCCTCCTAAAAGTTGCTCCTTAAAACCTACCTCTCCCAACCTAACATCGCCCTCTGTGGCTCAATGTCAAACTTGACTGATTACGCTCCCATAAAGTACCTTAATATGTTTAATTACTTTAAAGGTGCTATATGAATGCAAATGGTTGTTGTTGATGGGACAAAAGGCACTAGATCAAATTGATAAAAAGGCAAGTTTTAGGGTGGATGGGTTGTGGGGGTGGGGGTAAGTTATTGTGTAAGCTTTTCCTTCACATGATCAGCCATAGATGCCATGGACTTACAGATAGTACAAGAAGCATGATGAGCAGATGAGCTTAGGGCGTGGATTGGCACGTGGGATTACAACATTGCTACTAGTGAGACTTGGTTGCAGGTGGGGCAGGACTGGCAGCTCAATGTTCCAGGGTTTCGTTGTTTCAGACGTGATAGAGGGGGAGGAATGAAAGGGGGAGGAGTGGCATTACTAGTCAGGGAAAATATCACAGCTGTGCGTAGACAGGACAGCCCAGAGGGCTCGTCTACAGAGGCCATATGGGTGGAGCTGAGGAATGGGAAAGGTGTGACCACACTAATAGGGTTGTATTATAGACCGCCCAATAGTCAGAGAGAATTGGAGGAGCAAATCTGTAGAGAGATAGCAGACTGATGTAAGAAACAGAAAGTTGTGATAGTAGGAGATTTTAACTTTCCACACATTGATTGGGATTCCCATACTGTAAAAGGGCTGGATGGCTTGGAGTTAGTCAAATGTATTCAGGAAAGTTTTCTAAGTCTAGTGACCACAATGTCATTAGTTTTAAGCTAATTATGGATAAGGATAGGTCTGGCCCTCAAGTTGAGATTCTAAATTGGAGAAAGGCCAATTTTGTGGAAATGAGAAAGGATCTAGGAAGAGTGGATTGGCATAAGTTGTTTTCTGGCAAGGATGTGTTCAGTAAATGGAAGGCATTCAAAGGTGAAATTTTGAGAGTGCAGAGTTTGCATGTTCCTGTCAGGATTAAAGGCAAAGTTAACAGGCATAGGGAACCTTGGTTTTCAAGGGATATTGGCGATCTGGTTAAGAAGAAGAAAGAGGTGTATAGCAGGTATAGGCAACAAGAAGCAAATGAGGTACTTGTAGAGTATAGAAAATGTAAGAAAATACTAAAATAGGAAATCAGGAAGGCAAAAAGACATGAGGTTGCTTTGGCAGATAATGTGAAGGTAAACCCGAAGTATATTAAGAGTAAAAGGATAGTAAGGGACACAATTGGTCTCCTTGAAGATCAGAGTGGTTGTCTATGTGTGGAGCCTCACGAGATGGGGGAGATCTTAAACAGGTTTTTTGCATCAGTATTTACTCAGGAAACTGGCTTGGTGTATAAGGAAGGAAGGGAAACAAGCAGTAGTTTCATGGAACGTATAGAGATTAAAGGGGAGGAGGTGCTTGCTGCCTTACAGCAAATAAAGGTAGATAAATCCCCCGGGCCTGACATGATATTCCCTTGGACCTTGAGGGAGACTAGTGTAGAAATTGCAGGGGCCCTGGCAGAAATATTTTAAATGTCCGGGTGTGGTGCCAGAGGATTGGAGGGTAGCTCATGTTGTTCTATTGTTTAAAAAAGGTTCCAAAAGTAAACCAGGTAATTACAGGCCAGTGAGCCTGATGTCAGTAGTAGGTAAATTATTGGAAGGTGTTCTGAGAGATCAGATATATAATTATTTGGACAGCCAAGGGCTGATTAAGAATAGTGAGCATGACTTTGTGTGTGGTAGGTCGTGTTTAATGAACCTTGTAGAGTTTTTCGAGGAGGTTACCAAGAAAGTAGATGAAGGAAAGGCTGTGGATGTTGTCTACATGGGCTTTAGTAAGGCCTTTGACAAGGTCCCACATGGGAGATTAGTTCAGAAGGTTCAGAAGGCTCTGATTAGTATCAGAAGGATACACTTGGTATCCATGGAGAGGTTGTAAACTGGATTCGAAATTGGCTGTGTGAGAGAAGACAGAGAGTGGTAGTGGATGATTGCTTCCCAGACTGGAGGTCTGTGACTGGTGGTGTGCCTCAGGGATCTGTGCTGGGACCATTGTTGTTTGTTGTCTATATCAATGATTTGGATGATAATGTGATGAATTGGATCAGCAAGTTTGCTGATGACACTAAGATTGGAGGTGTTGTGGACAGCAAGGAAGGCTTTCAAAGCTTGCAGAGAAATCTGGACCAAAATGGGCCAGAAAATGGCAGATGGAATTTAATGCGGAAAAGTGTGAGGTGTTACATTTTGGAAGGTCAAACCAAGGTAGGACATACACAGTAAATGGTAGGGCACTGAGGAATGCAGAGGAACAAAGGGATCTGGGAGTTCAGATACATAGTTCCCTGAAAGTGGTGTCACAGGTAGACAAGGTTGTAAAGAAAGCTTTTGGCATACTGGCCTTCATAAATCAAAGTATTGAGTATAGGAGTTGGGATGTTATGGTGAGGTTGTATAAGACATTGGTGAGGCCAACTTTGGAGTATTGTGTGCAGTTCTGGTCGCCTAACTACAGGAAGGATATCAGTAAGATTGAGAGAGTGCAGAGAAGATTTACTAGGATGTTGCCGGGTCTTAAGGAGTTGAGTTACAGGGAAAGATTAAACAGGTTAGGACTTTATTCCTTGGAGCGTAGAAGAATGAGAGGAGATATGATAGAAGTTTACAAAATTATGAGGGTTATAGACAGAGTAAATGTGAGTAGGCTCTTTCCACTTAGATTAGGAGAAATAAACAAGAGAAGACATGGCTCTAAGGTGAAAGGGGAAAGGTTTAGAGGGAACATTAGGGGGAACTTCTTCACTCAGAGAGTGGTGAGAGTGTGGAACAAGCTTCCATTTGATGTGGTAAATGCAGGCTCACTCCTAAGTTTTAAGAATAAATTAGATAGATACATGGATGGGAGAGGTCTGGAGGGTTATGGACTAGGTGCAGGTCAATGGGACCAGCGGAATAATATTTCAGCACAGACTAGAAGGGCCCAATGGCCTGTTTTCTGTGCTGTAGTGTTCTAAGCATTGGAATAGTTCTGAAGCAGTTGTCAGATCTTTCTGAATGGGGCACTCAGGATGGCCAGAATGGTATCCATTTTCTGCGCATATTCTGGGGAACGTTTGAATCTGAACTTAAATATTCCTGGTTCTAATGAAAAATCTTCGACCTGAATCATTATCCGTTTTACTCTCTCTCTGCACATACTGCCTGACCAGCTGAGCTTTCCAGCAGTTTCAGTTTTGACTTTCTTTCAAATCTGTTTTTCTTCCCGTCAGCTCCCTCCCCCCACCCCGAGACACCAACCCCACATTGGTATGCTGTTAACCGAAAAGGCTGTGCTTCTCGGCCTGCAGTCGAACACCTAAGTCAACAATAACTGAAGGTGAATGGCTGCCAACAATCAACTAGAAAATTGGGCAGAATCAAAGGGACCATCATCACTGGAAAGGAAACCATAGTGGGTTCTCAGTGTGGCAGAGAGGAGCAGGTCAGTGTAACAGCCCCAGTCAAATGAAACCCATCATATTCTCAAGCAGCTTAGGAACTGCAATAAAGATCTTTCACTGAATTTACAGCACAAGAACAGGCCATTCGACGCAACTGGTCTACGCTTATGTTCCACAAGAGCCTTCTCCCGCTCACCCTCTTAATATCTCCAACATTGTTAGCTATTGTTTAGTAGTGGTATTCTTGCTTCTGCGTCAATGGGTTTAAGTCCCACTCCAGAGACTCAAGCACATAGTCCAGGCTAACACTCCAGTGCAGTACCGAGGAAGTTCTGCATCGTTGGAGGTGCCTTCCTTCAAGCGAAACATTAAACTGAGGCCTTGTCTCCCCTCTCAGTTGGATATCAAAGATCCCACTGCACTGCTTCAAAGAAGAGCAAGGGAGATATTCCTGGTGCCCAGGCCAATGCTTAAACCAAAAGCTACATCTCTATATTATCTGATCACAAATCTCATTGTTTTTTGTAGGGTCTTGCTATGCACACATTGACTGCTCTGTTTCCTAATTTTACACTTCTAAAGTACTTAATTAGCTGCAAAGTGCTTTGAGATGGCCTGAGGCCACAAAAGGCACCACAAAAATGCAAGTCTTTCCTTCTACTCCTTTCTCCTTCATGTACTTTTCCAGCCTTCCTTTAAAGGCTATTCATCTCCACCATTCCATGATTTTACTGAAACATAAAAGATTCTGAGGGGGCTTTACAGAGTGGATGCTGAGGGGGTGTTTCCTCATGTGGGGGAATCTAGAACTAGAGGGCACAATTTCAAAATATGGGGTTGCCCATTTCAGATGGTAATGAGGAGGAATTGCTTCTCTCAGAGAGTCATTCATCTTTGGAATTCTCGTCCCCAGAGAGCAAAGGAGGCTGGGTCATTGAATATATCCAAAGCTGAGTTAGACAGATTTTCGATCCGCAAGTGACAGGCAAGAAAGTGAAATTAAGGCCACAATTGTGTCTCAACCACAATCTTACTGATTGGTGGAGCAGGCTCGATGGGCTGAAAGGCCTACTCCTGCTTCTACTTTTTATGATCATATGGTAGGGAGTCCACATTTTACTCAACCTCTGGGTAAAGGAGTTTCTCCATAGATGATCCTTGGATTTATTAATTATCTTATAGTTATGGCCCTCAGCTTTGGTCTCACCTGCAAGTGGAAACATCTTGTGTGTGTCTACCCTATCAAGCCCCTTAAGTTTGATGTCTCTATCAGGCCATCTCTCACAGTCTTCCCTTTTCTAGAGAAAAGAGCTCCAGTCAATATTTCCAGCTTTTATGCACTCAGTTCTGTTATCATTCTTGTGATTATTTTTTGCAACTTTTGTGGTGCCTCTGTAATCTTTTCGTGGTATGAAAGCCTGAACTGAGCACAGTACTCTGAAGTGGGCATAACCAAGGTTCAATACAAGTTTAACATAACTATGTTTTTTTAATTCTATCCCTTTAGAATTATACCTTTCTATTTGAATATGGGACTTCCTCATTACCAAGCTTTAGTTTTTTAATTCATTCTTAGGATGTGGGTATCCCTGGTAAGGTCAGCAGTTATTGCCTCTCTCTCATTGCTTTGAGATGTTGTTGGTGGGCCGCCAGCCTTGTACTAATTTCATGGTTTGATAGAACTAAATAACACCAGGTTACATTTGTATCTCCTTAGTCCAGGAACACCTGGATGAATTATAATCACCTAACAACTACCCAGACCGAACTAGCCATTAACTTCTCCTGCTAAGTGCGTGTATAAGAATGCTGGGGGAAGGATAGGATTTGGCTGTCACAGTCAAATAGCTTGCCAATACTTGTCACCAAGATCAAGTACATGGAGGGTTTCCATACCCATGGAATTTCATGCTGTAATTCAAGCCAGTGCATTGAGAGAGAGAATGAAAGTTAACAAAAGATAAATACAGAAGTGAGGTGAATCAGTACACAACTTCCTGTGTGACTAATACGGACACTGATTCACTCTGAGATGAGTGAGGCCTTGCGTTAGAATATTGCTCCATGACTGAGAGCAGACAGTTTCATGGGAATCAGGCAGAAATTACAACCAGAGACAAAACAGTGAAAACGCACTAGAGGTATTTTCTGGACATAACAATCACACAAGGAATCAGGTAGAAACTAAAATGACTGCACTAAGATATAAATTATGTAGGAATTATAATGGGACTCACAGGACCCAGATTCAAGAATCATTTCAGCGTCAGTTCTATATATGCTAACATCCAGTTATCCCTCTACCAGCATCAGCATTGTGGGTACTTCCTGTGCACAAGCTGACTGCCGTGTTTCCTACAAGAATGACTACACCTTAAAAGCACTTCCTTAGGTGTAAAGCGTGTTTGGGATGTAAAATTGTGAAATGGCGCTATTGGAGGTTCTTTCCCACGATGTGCGGTAGAGATTTCAGAAAGCACCCTAGTGCCAATTAAGTATTAGTCACCAATTATTGACGAGCTGGAAGGGTTATCAATATTTAACCTCAACACACTTTGTTCTTTGACTCTGCTCTTGGAGCTTTGCACTCATACAGAAGTGCAGTTCCGCAGGGACTAACAGCTTCCTCACTGATTGCCCTACTAACCGTTCTTCATCAGTCTGAGCATTGGTACCCAAGGGGGACAATCCACACAGGAGTAAAAACACTAGTTTCCTTCACACAGCTGCATGGTGGAAGTCAATGGGATGGTGCGGACACTGTTTGACTGCAAGAGCAAAATAGCATGGTAAGCAGATGAAGCATGTGCCCTCGTTCATTGACGATTACCCTTATCAGCAGCTAATGCTGGCACCCACGTGCCAGGTTGACAAGGGCTAATTAAACTCATCTTGGGGACACAGGTTCATCACAACCAGTCCCATACCCTGCAGCAGTTCAAAATGCATTACTCATAACTTCACTTTTCCATCTCTTTCATTAGCCTTGCATAAATGAAGAGGTAAACAGTAATGAAAGAACTATGATTCCACTTTAGCAAAAAGGAATTGGAGTTTGCTGGGAACCTTCTTTACAATTTAAAAAACACAAAAGCCTGATACTGAAGGCCATAATTCATATGACATGCATCAGCCACCATCCAGTAGCACAGTTGAAAACCCATCCCTCATAGGTCAGTTTAGGAAAGCAGTATTAGCTGTGGCTTAGTGGGTAGCGCTCTCACCCAAGGATCAGAATGTTGTAGATTCAAATCCCATGTCAGAGACTTGGGCATAAAGTCTCAGCCAATCGCAGGTAACATTAAACCCGGATCATCGCTGGTCTCTCAGGTGGGCATGAAAGATCCAACATTGTTACTCGAAAAACAGCAGTGGAAGCCCTCCCAATACTCAGCTAACACCACTAAAAACAGATTGTCTGATCACTGTCACATCGGTGTTTGTGGGAGCTTTCTATGTGCAAATTGGCTGTCATGTTTCTCTGCGTTACAACAGAGGCTACCCTTCAAAAAATGGCAGCAAATTGCAGACATTCTGAGGTTGTGAAAGGTGCGAAAGAATTGCAAGCTTGTCCTTTCTGTTATAGATCCGAGGGTTGTTGAGTTTTGAGAGGGTGTCGGGAATAACAATAGCCCCTGGAAGACTGCCCTTCACTGGGGATGCAATCACCCGCTCTTTACAAGACATTGCCACCAAGTTTAGAAAACCAACATTGTGCACGAGAGCCTCCAAACTAATTGAAAGTTAACATCATTTGGTCACAGTATGAATGAACATGGCCATAGGTGGGCAAGGGTGCCAAGTATGTATTTAAAAATAAGGATCTCCCATTTTAGAGATGAGGAAAATATTTTTCTCTCAGGGAGTCAAGAGTCTGTGTAATTCTTTTCAACAAAAACAGAATTACCTGGAAAAACTCAGCAGGTCTGGCAGCATCGGCGGAGAAGAAAAGAGTTGACGTTTCGAGTCCTCATGACCCTTCGACAGAACTTGAGTTCGAGTCCAGGAAAGAGCTGAAATATAAGCTGGTTTAAGGTGTGTGTGTGGGGGGCGGAGAGATAGAGAGGTGGAGGGGGTTGGTGTGGTTGTAGGGACAAACAAACAGTGATAGAAGCAGATCATCAAAAGATGCCAACGACAATAGTACAATAGGACACATAGGTGTTAAAGTTAAAGTTGGTGATATTATCTAAACGAATGTGCTAATTAAGAATGGATGGTAGGGCACTCAAGGTATAGCTCTAGTGGGTTTTTTTTATATATAATGGAAATAGGTGGGAAAAGGAAAATCTTTATAATTTATTGGGAAAAAAAAGAAGGGGGAAACAGAAAGGGGGTGGGGATGGGGGAGGGAGCTCACGACCTAAAGTTGTTGATTTCAATATTCAGTCCGGAAGGCTGTAAAGTCCCTAGTCGGAAGATGAGGTGTTGTTCCTCCAGTTTGCATTGGGCTTCACTGGAACAATGCAGCAAGCCAAGGACAGACATGTGGGCAAGAGAGCAGGGTGGAGTGTTAAAATGGCAAGCGACAGGGAGGTTTGGGTCATTCTTGCGGACAGACCGCAGGTGTTCTGCAAAGCGGTCGCCCAGTTTACGTTTGGTCTCTCCAATGTAGAGGAGACCACATTGGGAGCAACGAATGCAGTAGACTAAGTTGGGGGAAATGCAAGTGAAATGCTGCTTCACTTGAAAGGAGTGTTTGGGTCCTTGGACGGTGAGGAGAGAGGAAGTGAAGGGGCAGGTGTTGCATCTTTTGCGTGGGCATGGGGTTGTGCCATAGGAGGGGGTTGAGGAGTAGGGGGTGATGAAGGAGTGGACCAGGGTGTCCCGGAGGGAGCGATCCCTACGGAATGCCGATAAGGGGGGTGAAGGGAAGATGTGTTTGGTGGTGGCATCATGCTGGAGTTGGCGGAAATGGCGGAGGATGATCCTTTGAATGCGGAGGCTGGTGGGGTGATAAGTGAGGACAAGGGGGACCCTATCATGTTTCTGGGAGGGAGGAGAAGGAGTGAGGGCGGATGCGCGGGAGATGGGCCGGACACGGTTGAGGGCCCTGTCAACGACCGTGGGTGGAAAACCTCGGTTAAGGAAGAAGGAGGACATGTCAGAGGAACTGTTTTTGAATGTAGCATCATCGGAACAGATGCGACGGAGGCGAAGGAACTGAGAGAATGGGATGGAGTCCTTACAGGAAGTGGGGTGTGAGGAGCTGTAGTCGAGATAGCTGTGGGAGTCGGTGGGTTTGTAATGGATATTGGTGGACAGTCTATCACCAGAGATTGAGACAGAGAGGTCAAGGAAGGGAAGGGAAGTGTCAGAGATGGACCACGTGAAAATGATGGAGGGGTGGAGATTGGAAGCAAAATTAATAAATTTTTCCAAGTCCTGACGAGAGCATGAAGCAGCACCGAAATAATCATCGATGTACCGGAGAAAGAGTTGTGGAAGGGGGCCGGAGTAGGACTGCAACAAGGAATGTTCCACATACCCCATAAAGAGACAGGCATAGCTGGGGCCCATGCGGGTACCCATAGCCACACCTTTTATTTGGAGGAAGTGAGAGGAGTCGAACTCAAGTTCTGTCGAAGGGTCATGAGGACTCGAAACGTCAACTCTTTTCTTCTCCGCCGATGCTGCCAGACCTGCTGAGTTTTTCCAGGTAATTCTGTTTTTGTTTTGGATTTCCAGCATCCGCAGTTTTTTTGTTTTTATCTCTGTGTAATTCTCTTTCCCAGTGAGCGGCACAGGCAGTCATGGAATACTTTTAAGCCAGAGGCAGGTAGATTCTTGATTAACAAGGGAGTCAAATGTTATCAGGGGTAGGCAGGAAAGTCGAGTTGAGGCCCCAGTCAGACCAGCTATGATCTTATCAAATGGCAAAGCAGACCCAAGGGGCCAAAGGGCATATCCCTGCTCCTAGTTCATATGTACTGAGATATCACCTGATGTTCAACCAATGATTGTAGGATAGTAGCCAGATAAAACTACCAGAATTGAGGTTGTAGAGGGAGCAAAGGGCGTGGAGGGTACAGAAGGGCAGAGTGCATATGAGACGAAGGGCATAGAGGGGGCAAAGTGTTCGGCAAGGCCAAGGGGACAGGGGACAAGGGGGAACGGGTGCGGACAAAGGGGAAAGGGTGTGGGCAGAAGGCAAAGGGGAAAGGGTTTGGGAAGAGGGCAAAGGGTGCGATCGGAGGGCAAAGGGGAAAGGTGCAGGCAGAGGGCAAAGGGGAAAGGGTGCAGGCAGAGGGCAAAGGGGAAAGGATGCAGGCAGAGGGCAAAGGGGAAAGGATGCAGGCAGAGGGCAAAGGGGAAAGGATGCAGGCAGAGGGCAAAGGGAAAAGGATGCAGGCAGAGGGCAAAGGGGAAAGGATGCAGGCAGAGGGCAAAGGGGAAAGGGTTTTGGCAAAGGGTAGGGAGAGAAGGTGGCAACTGCCTGTTCAGAGTAAGGGGGCAAGTGGGGAAATGGGTGGATGGAAGGAAGGGGTTGAAGGAGCCACTTACCTGCAGTGGGTTGCCTGGGTCTAAAGTAGTCCTCGTAAACAGTGTTCTGGATGAAGTTACTGAAGCCTTCCCTCCTGAAGAACCTACAGACATACACCTGGTTGTAGAGGCAGTTGAAGAGGAAGCAGCCGCTGATCTTCCTCAGCATGGCATCCTCCTGGCTTTGTTGCATGGTGTCCTCCAGCAGGACGACATTACAGCCCCGGGTCCGGCAGCAGATGCTCACACAGTCCCTGGCGTGGCTGACATTGGGGGACCCCAGGAAGGTGGCCCCGGCGGACACAGAGTCATCCGTGTCCAGCACGAAGTCGTCCCGACCCAGGCGGTAGAGGCTCAGGCAATCCCTGCCGGGCGGCTGGTCGCGCCAGGCGACCAGGCTCACCTGGGGCAGGTAGGACAGGTAGAGCAGGTAGGGCAGGAGCTGGGCGAGCCGCGGGGACATGACCGCTGCCGAGCTGGGGCCAGTGTCCGAGCCGAGGGGGAAGTGAATCTGGGCGCTGGCTGCACCCAGGTGAATCCCGGAAACTGGCTGAGCCAGTGAGCTCCACACCCAGCCAGCCCACAGAGTATTACACAGCTCAGCTACACAACAGGAAGTGTAACCCAACACCTCAGCCTTAACTCACCCCACAGGGAACCGACACAGCCCTTCACCAGTCACACACAAGCAGCAGTGAGTTAGTAAATTCAGAGCCCTCCCACACGAGTTCCAACCCCAATGGGGGGCAGCTGGTGGGACTTAAATTCCAATTAATTCACAAGCCTGGACCATGAAGCCTTGGAGCCATTGACTTGTTGTTAAAACCCTGCCTGGTTCACGAATGTCCCCCTGCCCACCACCGCCGCACCCCCCTCCCCCCACCCTTCCGAGGGGAAGGGAACCTGCCCTCCATACCCACCCTGGCGACTCCAGACCCGCAGTGGCTGGCCATGGTGATTGACGCTGAGGGGCGGAATTTCCTGTGCCCGCTGGCGTCGGCGGGCGTGAGCAGACGATAGGGCAGGAAGGCCAAAAATCGGCTTCATGATGTTGGGGAACCACTTTGCAGTGGTCCGCTCTGCCCGTCAATGTTGGGCCACGTTTCCCCCATCAAGGACTTCACTGTGATACATCTGAATATCGTTAAAAGTCCAGCTCGCTGGAATCATCCACCCCACGTCAAATTTACCGCCCACGTCAGCAGGAAAACACACCAGTAAAGAACACGCCTTGACGAAGGTGACTTACTGCCAGGGCCTTGCGGACATCCGAGGAGCAGAAGATGCTGGAACCCGAGAGCAAAGGGACCCTGGAGGAACGTGCATCGCACACTGGGTGGATTCTCATGGACTTGGCTCTGCTACAAAGCAGCTCATGAAAGGTGGAAGGTCACCAGTGAGGGCCTGCTTCAGAACATCAGTGTCTTGGCCATGGCCTGTTACGGATGATCATCGAGGGGGTGAAGAGGAAGGTCTAGGTCTGACTGGGAGAGGAAGGTGTGTCAGGGGGGTGGGGGTGAGCTTGGGCAGGGGGGAAAAAAGTTGACGGGGAGGGATGAGGTTGGGAAGGGGGGAATGAAGAAGTCGGGGAGGTGAGGTTGTGGGAGGAAAACGAAGGTGTCAGGGAGGGGTGAGGTTGGAGTATGGGAGCAGGAGGGTGTAATGGGGGAGAATACGGCAACTGGAGAAGTAGATGTAAGGGGGAGGAAGGTGTAAGGGAAGGAGTTCAGAGGAAGTAAGGAGCCTGAGGGGAGGAAACATTAATGGGGGGGGGGATGTCCAGGGTCCCATTGCTCTCGGACTCCATCATCTTCTGCTCCTCGAATGTCCGCAAGGCCCTGGCAGTAAGTCACACTTGTCAAGGCGTGTTCTTTACTGGCATGTTTTCCTGCTGACGTGGGTGGTAAATTTGACATGGGGTGGGTGATTCCAGCGAGCTGGACTTTTAACGATATTCAGATGTATTACAGTGCAAGGGAAGGGGACAGTGGAATTGATGACTGCCTCCTGGGGAGCAAACTGAGGGTGGGCGTGGTAGGAGGGAATGGTGAGAATAAGAGAAGGCAGAGTGAGCCGACAAGGTGGGAGATTGAGAGTGTGACGGTATTGGCAGAAGGGACAGCGAGGCTGGTTGGTGGAGTCTCAGAGGCAGGCATGGACCCTGGATGTGGGAAGGAGGAGGTCAATGCATGGATGGGGGCGGGGTTTTTGGGAAGATAGGAAACGTGCATGTTCACATGGACATCCCAGAAAGAAAAGGCTTCTAGCTGGTAGGTGAGAGTGGGGAGGTGGGAGGTGATGCCAGGGGTGTCGATAATGATGGGGGAAAGGACATGGTTGACTGGGGGAGGGGAAAAGACATGGGAGCTAAAGGAGAATGCACACCTTGCTTTTAAAACCAAAAGTGAAAGGAGACTAGTGTTGGACGGGCATAGGTGCTACAAGGGAGTGTGATCAGTGGGTGGGTGGAGATACAGGTCAGCTCAGACGGACAACTGAAAGAGAACCCCAGCAGGCAGCATTGAAAGTGCCCAGGACAGTGCAATGGAGTAATGTTCTGTATGCGTGGGAGAGCGCTTGCACGAGGATCTGAAAGGCCCTGCCGCACACACATTTCACCCTCCAGAATCACTCATAGGCCGGCTGCGTGCAGCTGAGCTGCTAGTTGGGGGGGGGGGTGGGGGGGGTGGGGGGGGGGGGGGGGGGTGGTGGCGGTGGATGTGGGGTGGGGGGGGGGTGGGGGGGTGGATGTGGGCGGCGGGCAGTGCAGTGGGAAGACTCGCAAAGCCTGTCAATGAAGATGAAAGACACCATTACACATTATTCAGTGAAAGAGAATATATTTTCAGATTATAAAGTGACAAAATGTGTTCAGCTGTGCACCCAATTGTGATCAGAATTTCTTCACTTTTCTAGGCCTGACATTTCTAGGTGCTGCGCTGATATCCGCAGCAGGGGTGGAGACAGTCTGTGCAATGGTTGGCCCTGTTGCCTCTGATGACTGTGGTGTGCAGTCCTTGGAGAGCCGAGGCCTTGGGGTCCCAGCTTGCTTTGGCCGTCCTCCTGTGGGCCAGCTGCTCCCTCTGCGCTGACAGAGGGTTAAGGGGGTCACAGGCAAAGAGGACTCGGATGGAGAGGACAGACTCAGATTCCTGAGTGGATGACCCAGGTGTGTCCCACTGTCGCTCCTCCTCCCTTCGGGTGCCCGGGGGCCCTGGCCTGACTTCTCGAGTGGAAGGAGCACCTGGAAGGACATCGAGGTGCCCCATTTCCCTCTCGTGTTGCAACTGCAGGAACTCACCCATGGCTCCCGTGATGGAGAGCAGGTCTGTGTGCATCTCTGCGTTCTGCTGGACCAGGGTCTCCATGGCATCTGGCATCCTCCCCATGGAGACGTTCCATACACGCACATGTGGGCACCACTTCATCAGAGAGCAGGCAGACACACTCCTCTGAATCATGCGCCATTCTGTTGAGGGCTTCGAACAGCTCTGCGTGATGTTCCCACACCTTCTGCTGACTCTCCACGGTGAGTTGGAAGGCCGAATCCAGAGGCTCATCATCTGACTCGGACCTCACAGATGCCTGTTCCCCAGCAGTCCCCTGAGTGCTGGGGAGCTCGGCTGAATCTACTCTTCCTGCTGCAGACACGTGTCCGTGTGGTGACCATCAGATTGTGAACCAGAGCCTGCTCCAGGTCTAGGTCCCATCGAGGTGTGTGTCTCTGTGCTGGTGGAGGGTGCGGGTAAGCGCTGTGACGGGTCTTCCAGGCTGCTTATTTCCAGCTCTTCAATGGAGGAGGTGTCCTCTGGGCTGGAAGTGAGGACCTGGATGGAGCTGAGGGATTGGCTGACTGAGGATGTTGTTCACTTGGCAGAGCTCCCTGTGAATCAAAGTAGAGATAATTAGTGCATGGCAGCAGAGTCAAAAGCAAGAGAGAGAGAGCACTCACATTTGCATTGAGAGAGATGATATGGCACAGGATCCTGACGTGGGTGTTCGCCACCGACCTCACTGTCACCGCAGTCAGCGTGATGGCACACTCCTCAAAGTGAGTGAGGGGCCTAATGTGGGCCACTCCATCCCCCCCCACCGGGTCTGAGACCACTTCCTGCTGATGTGAGCCAGCTTCTCCTGCATGTGGAGAGAGTGTGAGCAGGGCACATGGCACTGCATGGAATGTTAGTGTGGTGAGTAGAGCCACGGACAAGATCAGGAAGTGAGCTCCAGATGGAGATGTGAGGGTGTGTGTGAGAGTCAGTGGCATGGTCCTTTGAGGTGTGAGATCCCTGTGGATGTGTGATGGGTTTGTGGGTTCGTGAGTTGAAAGTGATGAGAAAAATGACTTACCCTGGTGGAACGGATGAGACCATTCATCCTCTTTTGCAGGCCACAGGCGCTGACCACCGCTGCTACTGCCTCCCATGCAGGATTGATGAACTTGCTCTCTGGTCTTCACCCAGAGCGGAGGTAGAAGACACCCACACAACGGGCATCCACAGCATCCAAAAGGTGTTGCTGAAAGCATTGAGAGGTGTACGCGCAGCTGCACTTTAAGTACGTTGCCCGATGTGAGGAAGTGCCAAGGTGTCGGTGTGACAGACAAATTGGAGATGGCACTCCAGTGAAACAGCCTGCCACCATACTTAGTGCAAATCTGCGATATTCCGCCCTTAATCACCCTCCAGCTCTTGATCAGAAGCTCCCAAAGGGCCAGTCAGTTGTGTCAAACTGCTAATGGTACAGAAAAGTCAAAGAAGAGTGAAACCAGACCCAGCATCAACCTAGGTGCTGGAAACAACAAAGGCACACCCTGCCCACTTGGCACTGCCCAGTCAGCCTAATGCTTGTGGACTTGTGCGAAAATTGGATGCGCTGTCCCTAACAGAATAGTCAAGCATCCACTTGACATAGTCATGCTTAACAAATCATACATTACAGCTAATGCCCCAGACTCCTTGCTCATCATCCCTAGGTGTTTCCTCTCCCACTGGTGGTGGCATAGTGGTATACAGTTGAGAGAGAGAGCGGCCCTGAGGTTCCTTAACATTGACTCCACACTCCATGAGGTCTCATGGCATCAGGTTAATCAAGGGCAAGGAAACCTCCTGCTGATTATCACCCATGGCACCCCCACGCCCTCAGCTGATGAACCAATACTTCTCCACATTAAACTCAAATTGGAAGAGGCATTGAGGGTGGCAAGAGTACAGAATGTACTCTGGGTGGGGGACTTCAATGTCCATCACCAAGAGTGGCTCGGTAACACCACTACTGACTGAGCTTGCTATGTTCTAAAGGGCGTAGCTGCTGGACTGGGTCTGCGGCAAGTGGTGAGAGAAGCAACAATAGGGAAACATCTACCTGGCCTCATCCTCATCAATCTACCAGTCGCAGATGGATCTGTCCATGGTAGGAGTGACAAACACACAGACCTTATGGAGATAATATCCTTCATGTTGTGTGGCACACCACCATGCTAAATGGGATAGATTCAGAACAGATCTAGCAACTCAAAACTGGACATCCAGGAGGTGCTGTGGGCCTTGAGCAGCAGAATTGTATTCAACCATAATCTGAAACCTCATGGCCTGGCATACCCCCCACTCTACCATTACCATCAAGCCAGAGGATCAACCCTGGTTCAATGAGGAGTTTAGGACAGCATGCCATGCGCTGCACTAGGCATCCCTAAAAAAGAGGTGCCGATCTGGTGAAGCTACAATTCAGGACTACATGTATGATATATAGTGGAAGCAGCATGCAATAGAGCTAAGTTATTGCATAATCAACACATCAGGTTAAAGTTCTGTAGTCGTCTCCAACCAGTCAAGGCCGACGATTAAACAGCTAATCGAAGGAGGAGGGTCCACAAATATTCCCATCCTCAATGATGGGTGACCCCAATACATCAGCGCAAAAGATAAGGCTGAAGCATTTGCAACCATCTTCAGCCAGAAGTGCTGAGTGGATGATCCATCTTGGCCTCCTGATCAGCATCACAGGTACCAGTCTTCAGCCAGTTTGATTCACTCCATGTGATATCAAGGAACATGGACAAAAGACCTCAATTCATGAGGTGAGCTGAGAGTGATTGCCCTCAGCATCAAAGGCTACTGTGGGATCAAGGAGCCCAAGCAAAATTAAAGTCATTGGTAATGAGGGGGCAAACTAGCTCCACTGGTTGGAATCTTACCTAGCACAAAGTCATACCTATCACCTCAGCCCCTAGACATTGCTACAGTAATTCTTTCTAGGCTCAACCATTTTCAGCTGCTTCATCAATGACCTTCCCTCCACCATAAGGTTAGAATTGGTGATATTCGCTGATGATTGCACAGTGTTCAGTACCATTTTCAACTCGTCAGGTGCTGAAGCAATCCAAACGCGTATGCAGCAAAAAACCGAGACATTATCCAGGCTCGGGCTGAGAAGTGGCAAATAACATTCACACCACACAAGTGCCAGGCAATGACCATCTCCAAAAGAGAGAATCTAACCACCGTCCCTTGACATTCAATGGCATTACCATTTCCGAACCCCACTATCAACATCTTGGGGGTTACCATTGACCAGAATCTGAAGTGGACTAGCAATATAAATACTGTGGCTACAAGACCAGGTCAGAGGCTAGGAATCCTGTGGTGAGTAACTCACCTCCTGATTCCCCAAAGCCTGTCCACCATCTACAAGGTGCAAGACAGGAGTGTGATGGAATACTCTCCACTTGCCTGGATGAGTGCAGCTCCCACAACACTCAAGAAGCTCAACACCAGCCAGCACAAAGCAGCCTGCTTGACTGACACTCATTGCACAAACATTCACTCCCTCCACCACTGACGAACAGTGGCAGCAGTGTGCACCAGCTACAAGGTGCGCTGCAGGAATTCACCAAGGCTCCTTAGACAGCACCTTCCAAACCCACAACCATTACCATCTAGAAGGAGAAGAGCAGCAGACACATGGGAGCACCACCACCTGGAAGTTACCTCCAAGCCACTCACCATCCTGACTTGGAAATATATCACCATTCATTCACTGGCGCTGGATCAAAATCCTGGAATTCCCTCCCCAACAGCACTCTGGGTGTACCTACACCACATGCTCACCACCACCTTCTCAAGGGCAACTAGGGATGGGCAATAAATGCTGGCCTAGCCAGCGATGCCCACATCCCATCAATGAATAAAAAAAAATAAGGAATCAAAAGATTGGTAAGGTAGGTTTTGAGGAGTGTCTTAAGAGGGAGAGAGAGCTGTAGAAATGGAGAGATTTGGACGGAATGCCAGAGATTAGTCCTAGGAAATTGAAGGTACAGCTACCAATGGTAGAGCGATTAAAATCGGGGATTCGCTAAAGGCCAGAATTGGAGAAGCACAGACATCTTGGAGGGTTGTGGGGCTGGAGGGGTTTACAGAAAAGGAGAAGAGGCACAGCCATGGAGGATTTTGAAAACGCAGAGCAAGATGCAAGTCCAAATTTGAAACAACTGAAAACAAACTGGACTAAGCCAGTGCCATGTCCAATCAAAGGTGAAGTGACCACAGGGATCAGTGTTTGGATTCACTCAGACTGGTTGCCTCAACTTCAACTTGCATTTATATGACACCTTCATTGTAGTAAAATGCCACAAGTTGCTTCACAGGAGAGTTATCAAACAAAATTTGACTCAGAGCCACAGAAGGAGTTATTAAGACAAGATGAGCAAAAGCTTGGTCATGGAGGAAGGCGGGGTGGATCAGATTTTTTGCAGCAGACCTAGTGAGAGGAAGATAAGAATATAGGAGCAGGGGTAGGCCAATCAGCCCCTCGAGCCTGCTCCACCATTTAACCAGACCATGGCTGATCGACCTCAACACCATCTTCCCGCACTATCCCTGTTTCGCTTAATGTCTTTGGTATCTAGAAACCTATTCACCTCTGCTTTGAATGCACTCAATGACTGAGCCTCCACAGCCCTCGGGGGTAGAGAATTCCAAAGATTCCCTACACCCTGGGCGAAGAAATTCTGCCTTACCTTAGCCCTAAATGGCCTACCTCTCATTCTGAGGCTGTGTCCCCTGGTTCAAGAGCCCCCAGGGGAAACACCCTTACTGCATCTATCCTGTCGAACCCCATAAGAAATTTGTGCGCTGCAATGAGATCAATGGGATGTATTGATGCTGGAGAGTTGGGGGTTGGGTGGGTGGGCAGGGGTGATAATAGTGAGGAGCACCACACCTCTGTGAAAATAAGGAGCAAGGCTTATTCACAGGGAGCAAATGGAACTGTGAATCACTCTCACTGTGCATAGTGGCAAATCTCTCTGGGGGTCACCAGGCATTTTAAGATTGTATATAGATATCATTTGAGGCTATTTGATCTCAAGTCAGGTGACTCCTAAGGCTAAGTAGGTTTGTTGATACTGATGTCACTGTCAGCCTGTTTAGACATGATTCAAATTCCAAGGTGTACAAACAACTCATCCTTCAATATGTGAGTCTTGTACAACACCTGTAGCTTTGCCAATTGGCATGTGTACAGGAGAATGAGGGATGTCATGTATCTGATCCCTCCAAACATCATCACATTAAACAGGGTATGCTAATGTAGCGATCATGATACTGGATCAGTAATTAAGATTAAGATCAATGGTGAGATTGTGGAAAATGTGGACCATTTTCCGTGGCGTGGGAGCCTCCTCTCGACAAAGACAGACTTGAACAACAAAAATCATCATTGCCTTCAATGTGTTAGCTCATCCTTCAGCCAACTGAGGAAAAGAGTATTTGAGGACCAGGACCTCAAGCTGGAGACTAAGATCAAAGTTTAATGAGCAGCAGTGATCACTGCACTCCTATATACTTCAGACACTTGGGCAATCTACAGCAGGCACATCAAAGCACTGGAGATATATCACCAGCAGTGCCTCTGCAAGATCCTCCAAATCCTGTGGCAAGAAAGGAGGTTCAACAGCAGTGTCCTCTCCCAGGCCAACATGCCCAGCTTCAAGGTGTTAGTCACTCAAAGCCAGCTCCACCGGGCAGGACATGTCGTTTGGATGTCTGACACCAGACTCCCGAAGCAACTCAGTCACGGCAGGAGACTCCCAAGAGGAAAATGGAAACACTTTAGGGATGCCCTCAAAGCATCCCTTAAGAGGTCAAACATACCCACTGACTCATGGAAGACCCTGGCTTACGACCCACCAAAATGGAGAAGACTCAGGAAGGAAGGAACCGAAGACATTGAGATCCTTTACTGGGAATGTGCAGAGGTGAAGCTGAGGCGTTTGAGGGCGTGCAGAAACCTCCAAACAATTCATCCACCCAACCACCCAAGCATCACTTGCCCCACATGTGGCAGAGCCTGCGGATTGTGCATTGGACTTAACAGTTATCTCAGAGCCCATTGAACTGGAGTGGAAGCAGGTCATCCTCGATCTCCAGGGACTGCCGAGAATCCAGAGAATCTGGATTCCAGAGAATCTGAGTTCAAACCCAACAAGGGCAGTAAGAATTTGAAAATTATTAGCATCAATAAAAAGAGACCTGAGGCTGTCAGATGGTAATGAAAAAAAAATACCCATCCAGCTGGTTTACTAATGTCCTTTAGGAAAGGAAACCTGTTGTATTAGCCCTGTCTGGCCAATAGGGTACTCTAGACCCCACAGCAAACATGGTTGACTCTTAACTGCCCACTGAAGTGATCACTCAATTGTATCAACACCACTATCTGTATTTCAAGAGGAAAATGCCCCACCACCTTCTCAGGACAAGTAGACATGGGCACTAAATGCCAGCCTTGCCAATGATGCCCCCGTTGTAACATGCCTTTAAGGGATTGCAGCATGACATCGCTAGAAAAGAAGTGTATCATGTGATACAGCTTTAGTTTAACTTTTAATTTTTAACAGAGCACAACATACAGCTCTGCAGCTCCGATGTCTCCATGCTTTATATCCATGCTCACATGTGCCTAGTCTTAATAAATGAACCCACAACGTGTTTGCCCAATCCCTTATGAGTGATTGGTGCCTTTATAATCATTACAAAAACACGACAGTCCCATCCAAAAACAAATAGGCAACTACTTATATTTAGTTTGAAAGTAAGGAAACGTTCCCAAGTCACTTCAGGTGAGATTATTATAAAGCAAAATTTGACACGAAGTCACATATGGAGATGACCAAAGGCCTGGTCAATGACGTGGAATGTTTTAAAGCAGCATAGAGAGGTGGCGAGGTTTAGGGAGAGAATTCCAGACTTTGGAAGCTAAAGGCACCGCTACCAATTAAAATTGGATATGTTCAGGAGGTCAGAGTTAGAGGAGTGTTGATATCAGACCCTTGAAAGATTTGGATGCAAGGATGGGAATTTTAAAATTGACATGTTATTTACCCGGGAGCCAATGTAGCTCAGCAAAAACAGGGCTGATGGCTGATTGGGGCTTGGTGGGTGTTGGGACATGGGCAGCAAGTACTGGATGAGCTCAAGATCCTTGGGGGACGTCAATGGTAACAGTGCGAGAGCAGGAAGGGAAGCCATTGCAGGTGAGGATTATTCTTTGTGTGCATCAGTAAGCAATTCTACCACAGAAGCATCACGGCTGAACCTTCATTTCAACCTACACTTTCCAGTTGGATAAAAGCAAAAAACTGCGGATGCTGCAAATCCAAAACAAAAACAAAAATACCTGGAAACACTCAGCAGGTCTGACAGCATCTGTGGAGAGGAAAACAATTAACGTTTTGAGTCCAAATGACTCTTCACCAGAACTAAGGAAAAATAGAAAAGAGGTGAAGTATAAGCTGGTTTAAGGAAGGGGTAGGACAGGTAGAGCTGGATAGAGGGCCAGTGATAGGTGGAGATTGCCAAAAGATGTCATAGACAAAAGGACAAAGAGGTGTTGACGATGGTAATATTAACTAAGAAATGTACTAATGGTGATATTAAGGGTAGAAAGCAGGACGAGCAAGGTACAGATAGCCCTAGTGGGGGTGGGGGTGGAGTGGTTGAAATAGGTTAAAAGGTAGAGATAAAACAATGGATGGAAATACATTTAAAAATAATGGAAATAGGTGGGAAAAGAAAAATATATATAAATTATTGGAAAAAGGGGGATCGGAAAGGGGGTGGAGAAGGAGGAGAGAGTTCATGATCTAAAGTTGTTGAATTCAATATTCAGTCTGGAAGGCTGTAAAGTGCCTAGTCGGAAGATGAGGTGTTGTTCCTCGAGTTTGCGTTGAGCTTCACTGGAACATTGCAGCAGGTCAAGGACGGACATGTGGGCATGAGAGCAGGGTGGAGTGTTGAAATGGCAAGTGACAGGAAGGTTTGGGTCATACTTGCAGACAGACCGAATGTGTTCTGCAAAGCAGTCACCCAGTCTGTGTTTGGTCTCTCCAATGTAGAGGAAACCGCATCGGGAGCAGCTAATGCGGTAGACTAAATTGAGGGAAGTGCGAGTCAAACGTTGCTTCATTTGAAAGGAGTGTTTGGGCCCTTGGATGGTGAAGAGGGGGGAAGTAAAGGGGTAGGTGTTGCACCTTCTGCGGTTGAATGGGAAGGTGCTGTGGGAGGGGGTTGAGGTGTAAGGGGTGATGGAGGAAAAGACCAGGGTGTCACAGAGGGAACGATCCCTGCAGAATGCCACTGGTTGGAGGGGGGTGAAGGGGAAATATGTTTGGTGGTGGCATCATGCTGGATTTGGCGGAAATGGCGGAGGATGATCCTTTGAATGCAGAGGCTGGTGGGGTGATAAATGAGGACAAGAGGGACCCTATCATGGTTCTGGGAGGGAGGGGAAGGTGTGAGGGTGGATACGTGGGAGATGGGCCGGACATGGTTGAGGGCCCTGTCAACCACCGCGGGTGGAAAACCTCGGTTAAGGAAGAAGGAAGACATGTCAGAGGAACTGTTTTTGAAATGGCATCATCAGAACAGATGTGATGGAGGTGAAGGAACTGAGGGAATGGGATGGAGTCCTTACAGGAAGTGGGGTGTGAGGAGCTGTGGTCAAGGTAGATGTGGGAGTCGGTAGGCTTGTAATGGATATTGGTGGAATATGGAGACCAGAAATACCAGAAATTGAGACAGAGAGGTCAAGGAAGGGAAGGGAAGTATCAGAGATGAACCATGTAAAACTGATGGAGGGGTGGAAATTGGAAGCAAAATTAATAAATTTTTCCAGGTCCAGACGAGAGCATGAAGCAGCACCGAAGCAGTCATCCATATACTGGAGAAAGAGTTGTGGGAAGGGGCTGGAGTAGGACTGGAACAAGGAATGTTCCACATACCCCATAAAGAGACAGGCATAACTGAGGCCCATGCGGATGCCCATAGCCACACCTTTTATTTGGAGGCAGTGAGAGGAATTTAAGGAGAAATTGTTCAATGAGAGAACAAGTTCAGCCAGACGGAGGAGAGTAGTGATGGATGGGGATTGTTCGGGCCTCTGTTCAAGGAAGAAGCTAAGGGCCCTCAGACCATCCTGGTGGGGGATGGAGGTGTAGAGGGATTGGACGTCCATGGTGAAGAGGAAGCGGTTGGGGCCAGGGAACTGGAAATTGTTGATATGATGTAGGGTGTCAGAGGAATCGTGGATATAGGTGGGAAGAGACTGGACAAGGAGAGAGAGAATGGAGTCAAGATAGCAAGAAATGAGTTCCGTGGGGCAGGAACAGGCTGACACAATCGGTCTGCCAGGACAGTTCTGTTTGTGGATTTTGGGTAGGACGTAGAAGAGGTTGGGAGACTATGAGGTTGGAAGCTGTGGAGGGAAGATCTCCAGAAGGAGATGAGGTCAGTGACAGTCCTAGAAACAATAGCTTGATGTTCAGTGGTGGGGTCATGGTCCAGGGGGAGATAGGAGTAAGTGTCTGGGAGTTGATGCTCAGCCTCTGCGAGGTAACGGTCAGTGCACCAGACAACAACACACCACCCTTGTCAGCAGGTTTGATGACAATGTCAGGGTTGGACCTGAGTGCAGCAAGTTCAGAGTGACACAGGTTAGAGTGGGTGAGAGGAGCACAGAAATTGAGACGACTGATGTCAC
This sequence comes from Carcharodon carcharias, assembly GCF_017639515.1. Classification (NCBI taxonomy): domain Eukaryota; kingdom Metazoa; phylum Chordata; class Chondrichthyes; order Lamniformes; family Lamnidae; genus Carcharodon; species Carcharodon carcharias. The sequence goes on along the minus strand of NC_054486.1, from coordinate 21,422,404 downwards.
GCCAACAGTTCTCAATGAAAAGATCAAGAGCAGGTAAAATCCAGAGGGAGGGGTCCAGGTGGAGGGAGAATATTGGAGGCGGGTAAAAGGATCCATTGAACAGGGAGGGGACTCCTGCCCAAAGAAGTGAGCACGGAGACGAGGGCGGCGGAAGAAGAGTTGAACATCATGCCGAGCCCGAAATTCATTGAGATGAGGGCGTAAGGGTATGAAACTGAATCCTTTGCTGAGCACTGAACGTTCAGCATCAGAGAGGGGAGGTCAGGGGGTATGGTGAATACACAGCTGGGGCTGGGATTGGAAGATGGGATGGAGACAGAGGGACAGGCAGGGGTGGAGGGTCCTGGATGGGCGTTGGTGTCGATTAGTTGTTGGAGCTTGTGTTCCTTTGCATCTGAAAGAAAGAGACAAAATTTCTTATTAAGGCGTTGGATGAGACGAAGAATAAAATGAAACTGAGGGCAAGGACAGCTTAGAAATAGGGTGCATCGGTGCTGCTGGAGGGAGAGGTCGAGTGTGGTGCATGGCACTGAGTGTGGATCTCAGGATGCGACAAGAACAGCAGTCCGAGGAGCGTTGTATGTCCCGGAGATACCTGTAATCCTGAGTGGGTTCGAAACATGAGGGATGGAACTTCAGTTGGAATCCACATGGGGTAAGTTGGAGATGGAGACAGTCACTGAGGAAGAAAATATGGCTGTGTAAGCGAGTTTTAGTAAACACCTTGTCAAACATCAAGAGAGAATGGAAAGCAATGAAGGTGAACAGGGCAAAAGAGAGAGGCGGAAATCTTATTGGAGAGAAGAGCAATTCATCTTCAGGGTAGGCATTCCTTGAAGAGAAGTGGCAATCAATTAAAAACTAAGATAAAAGCAAAAAACTGCGGATGCTGGAAATCCAAAACAACAACAAAAATACCTGGAAAAACTCAGCAAGTCTGACAGCATCTGCGGAGAGGGATACAGTTAATGTTTTGAGTCTGAAACATTAACTGTATTCCCTTCCAGTTGGAGTTGGGAGAGACTGATATGAGTGGAAATCCTTTAAATCTAAGATTAGTAACTAGTTGTATCTGATAAGCAGCATGTTTGGTGATTATATACAGTATATTTCTTGCAAGTAAATGTCACAGATTGGATCCAGAGGCTTCTAGTAGCATGCTAGACTCAAAAGATGGAGGACAGCATAGCTCATTATTTCTGATCTATCTAAATTGGTATTAAATGGAAGGCCCAAACCCAGCTTCCTATCTCTTACATTGTGAAGCCTTCTTCAGCCTAGCTTCAGAAGTTGAACAATCAAATCATTCAGCACAGGAGTCCATTCTTCCCATCATGCAGATGCTGGCTCTTTCAAAGTGCCATTTAGTTAGTCCCACTATCCTGCTCTTTCCCCTTAGCCTGGCAAAATTTTATTTTCCATTTAAAGTTTCTATCCAATTCCCTTTTGGAAGTTATTGTTGAATCTGCTTCCCCCCTTCTTTCAGGCAATGCATTATAGATTATAATAACTCATTGTATAAAACATTCCTCCTCATCTGGCTCTCAATTCATTTGCCAGTTAGCATAAGTCTGTATCCTTTACTGTCAGTGGAAGCAGTTTATCCTTATATTCTCTATTGGATCCCCTCATAATTTCGAATGCCAAATTGACACTATACTTAACCTTCTCTTTGGGGTATATGGAGATGTTTGTGAGGTCTAGTGCCCTCAGTCCCCTACCAAGCCACGTCAAAAGGGGCATGGATAGGAGAAACCTGTGCCCCACAGCTCTCCAATTCTCATTTATGACTCCAAGTAGCTAGTGGTGCACATCAGTGGCCATTCCACAGTTCCGCAACTCAACAGTCTTGCAGAACTAAGTGAGGGGGCCATCAGCTTTAGTTGGTGTGGTCTGGGGATGTCCCCCCTTCTAATGTATACAAAGACTGGATGGAGAGGACGAGGTAGAAGATCACAATAAGTTGGCAGGACAATGGCTCAACAGGTGGAAATCAGCTAAATGCGTAACACATCCGGGGGACTGTTCTGATGTTCAGTAACGTAATGTGGCCAGTCACTTGTAAAGAGTCTGGGACCTCAGGCATATAAGCCCCATGATTAGTCATGGAAAGTCATAGCTCGATTGTGCGTGATATGCCATGTCGACAGATCTCCTGGTAGGAGCAGCTACAAACAGACGGATCCTCTCTGCCTGAAGGGCAATGATCCCAGTGTGGTAAAGTGGTGCACTATGTACCTTTAAGAGAATGTAGCTAATTGACCATGTGACTATATTGACCAATCACCACACAGCACAGGCACACATGGTGTTAGTGCTCTGTTCTTAGTCCCAATAAACCACCAGTGTTTCTTCAGCTAATTGGTCTCTCTGCCTATATGGTTTCAAGCACCAACTAATGTGTTAACATCAAGGGCACAGCTAGCGTTCGCCGAACAAAGTGAACCTGATAACCACAAACATAAAACTGGTGATGAGGATAAACCGGATCAATTGACGGCAATCAAGAAAGCCGCAGTAAGCCAGCTACGTTACTTCACCACTGCCTGGAAAGCAGTTTGAAAGCTCAGTCTCCTTAATCATCGAGTACGCCGCGGTTTGGGCATCTCGAACCAACTGACCCCAGTTCCGATGACTGGTCTCATTATGTCAAACGCCTAGCGATCTTCTTTATCGCTAACAACGTCGTGGGGGAGGACAAGAAGAGGGTGATTCTTTTGTCCACATGCGGGAGCAAAACGTATGGGCTGATCCGCAGCCTCACATCACCGAACACCCCGATATAAAGACTTTTGACGAGTTAGTAAACATTGTCAAAAACCACCTGATGCCAAAGCCCTCAGTCACTGTGCAGCGTTTTAAATTCAATTCAGGAATAGGCTTCCAGGAGAGACAATCGCTGGCCATGTAACTGCTTTAAAGGAATTAACGGAATATTGTGAGTTCAGAATTTCAATGAATGACATGTTGAGAAAGCGATTGATATGTGGAATCGGGGACGATGCTATTGAAAAGCGATTGCTGTCTGAAACTAATCTAGACTTCAGTAAGGCATTAGAATTGGCAACAGCCATGGAGAGGCTGTTAGAGACTCAGAGGCAATAAACAATACACAAAATGGTGCCGCGTCCATCCTGTAGGGTGGGATGGGCCAGTAACAAAAGGCTTGAAAACGTCAGACTCTGCAGAAAGGCGGACCATGTACAGACCACTGAAGAACAACAGTGATACAGTGAAAACCCACGACATTAATGAGAGAAATTCATCCAGGCAGCCTGCAGGCAATCGACAGTTCAGAAATATTGAATACTTTTTCTGCCACCACAATGGTCACAGAACACGGCACTGTCAAGATCGGCTGAGACAGCATTTTGAAAACAAAGGTAGAAATCGCAAAATCTGTCTTGTTGAAGAACCAGAGGAAACAGAACCTGACATCTGAAACAAAAACAAAAATAGCTGGAAAAACTCAGCAGCTCTGACAGCATCTGCAGAGAGGAACACAGCTAACATTTCGAGTCTGTATGGCCCTTCATCAGAACTAAGAAAATAGAGAAATTAGGTGAAATATAAGCTGGTTGAGGTGGGGTGGGACAGGTAGAGCCAGATAGAGGGCCGGTGTTAGGTGGAGGCAAAGAAGAGATTGCCAAAGAAGCCATAGACAAAAGAACAAAGGGGTGTTGACGGTGGTGATATTATCTAAGGAATGTGCTAATGGCGACATTAAGGGTAGAAAGCAGGATGAGCAAGTGGATATCCGAGAAAGCCCCCTGAAAGTTTTGGCTTGTAAATAGTTATTCATGTAAATAATTGGGATGTTGTGAAGATTGTCAATTGTACTTTCAAGTAAAGGGGAAAGGTATGTGGTAAAGTGGAGCCCTGTGCACCTTTAAGAAAATGTAGTTAATTGACCATGTGATTGTATTGACCAATCGCCATGCAGTGTGGGCTACTTAGGTAACAGGAAGCCTAGAGTTGGAGGTGATTGAAGAAACACACATGGTGTTAGTTCTCTGTTCTTAAGACCAATAACCACCAGTGTTTGTTCAGTTAATTGGTCTCACTTTGCCTCTATGGTTTCAAGCGCCAACTAATGTGTTAATATCAAGGCATCAGCTAGCGTTCGCTGGACAAAGTGAACCTGATAACCAAAAACTTAAAACACAGCTTCTCACATCTCTCCACAGAACTAAAGCCTCTCATTCCTAGTGGTACTTCAGGGAATCTCCTCTGCATTTTAACAATGCCAACTTAAAACCATGGAAACCACCTGGCTAACTTTCACTCACCCCTCCAATATCTCCCCCTCTATCTTATGTTCACACAATTCACACATTCGCATGGTTGTCTTATGTTCCGGTGAAGAGCTTTGAGTTGTTTTCCTGCCTTTAAGGTGCTATATAAATGCAAGTTGTTGCTGTAAATGAAAGAAACTCAGTTGTTATCAGATATACAGCTAAGTGGAGGAGTGTACCCGTTGCAGCTCGTTCAGTCAGTATTTGCTGAGATCACATCCCACCTATCTGTTTTTCTGTGGATATTCCTGTACATTCTTAGTGCGAGAGCAAAATCTTTGACAGTTTGGGGTGTTTTGCCATGTTAAAGACACGTTATGTACAAGCATGTGGTTGTTGACATTCCAGTGGGGTGACACAGGTCTGCTGATCCGGAGTTAGTCTGGCCTGACTCCAGCAGAGGGTGCTACAGCATCACTATTGCTCAATCCCAAATTCCCTGAGCCTTTTCTCTGGAATTTTTGCAGTTGCTCAGATCGCAGCACTTAGTAAATCAGCCTGACACTCCTGGTGCCGAACCCAATGGTATGCTGCAGTGTCGGAGGTGTCGTCTCTTGAATGAGATGTTAAACCAAGGCTCTGTCTGCCACCTCAGCTGAACATATATGACCCAGCAGGTCTATAAGAACAGGGGAGTTCTTCCAATCTCCTGGCCAATATTTATCCCTCAACCAACATCATTAATACAGACAATCTTTTCATACATTGAGTTTGCTGAACCCAAACTCTATTTGTATGATAGTCGACCCTGTTTAAATTATGATATTATTGCAGCAATAAGGTGTATTGTTCTCTTCCTTTTGATACATAGAGAGGAAGCTAAATAGATACAAGAGGGAGAAAGGAACAGAAGGATATGTTGATGGAGTGAGATTAAGTAAGATGGATGCAGGCTCTTGTGGAGTATAAACATGGGCAGAGACCTGCTGGACCACTTCAGTGCTGTAAAATTCCTTGCTGTCTGTGGGGACTTGGTGTCCACAGTTTGGTTGCTGAGTTTCCTACGTTGGGGTAAAGCTCTTCGGGACATCCTGAGGTCAAGAATGTCGCTATATAAATGCAAGCCCTCTTATCACAGTTTCTCCGCTAGAAATGTAGAATTGAAAATTAATTCAGCTCATTCCATAATCCCTGCTTTCCTCAGATACATATCCATAGAACCATAGAACACTACAGCACAGAAAACAGGCCATTGGGCCCTTCTAGTCTGTGCTGAAATATTATTCCGTTAGTCCCATTGACCTGCACCCAGTCCATATCCCTCCAGACCTCTCCCATCCATGTATCTATCCAATTTATTCTTAAAACTTAAGAGTGAGCCTGCTTTTACCACGTCAGATGGTAGCTCGTTCCACACTCTCACCACTCTCTGAGTGAAGAAGTTCCCCCTAATGTTCCCCCTAAACCTTTCCCCTTTCACCCTAAAGCCATGTCCTCTCGTGTTTATTTCTCCTAATCTAAGTGGAAAGAGCCTACTTGCATTTACTCTGTCTAAACCCCTCATAATTTTGTAAACTTTTATCAAATCTCCTCTCATTCTTCTACGCTCCAAGGAATAAAGTCCTAACCTGTTTAATCTTTCCCTGTAACGCAACTCCTTAAAATCCAGCAACATCCTATTAAATCTTCTCTGCACTTTCTCAATCTTACTGATATCCTTCCTGTAGTTAGGCGACCAGAACTGCACACAATACTCCAAAGTTGGCCTCACCAATGTCTTATACAACCTCACCATAACATCCCAACTCCTATACTCAATACTTTGATTTATGAAGGCCAGTATGCCAAAAGCTTTCTTTACAACCTTGTCTACCTGTGACACCACTTTCAGGGAATTATGTATCTGAACTCCCAGATCCCTTTGTTCCTCTGCACTCCTCAGTACCCTACCATTTACTGTGTATGTCCTACCTTGGTTCGTCCTTCCAAAATGCAACACCTCACACTTTTCCGCATTAAATTCCGTCTGCCATTTTCTGGCCCATTTTTCCAGTTGGTCCAGATCCCTCTGCAAGCTTTGAAAGCCTTCCTTGCTGTCCACAACGCCTCCAATCTTAGTGTCATCAGCAAACTTGCTGATTCAATTTACCACATTATCATCCAAATCATTGATATAGACAACAAACAACAATGGTCCCAGCACAGATCCCTGAGGCACACCACCAGTCACAGACCTCCAGTCTGAGAAGCAATCATCCACTACCACTCTCTGTCTTCTCTCACACAGCCAATTTCGAATCCAGTTTACAACCTCTCCATGGATACCAAGTGTCTGAACCTTCTGAACTAACCTCCCATGTGGGACCTTGTCAAAGGCCTTACTACAGTCCATGTAAACCACATCCACAGCCTTTCCTTCATCTACTTTCTTGGTAACCTCCTCGAAAAACTCTACAAAAATCCAATTGTGTTTTGAACCTGTCCATTTACACTGTCTCCAGCATGATGTTCACTACACAAATCTCCATGGATTTAGCAGGCAGGTCCACAAGCACCCAAGACAGAGCTTGGTTAACAGGCTCTGCACCGACAATACAACCTATTTGGATTTGTTTTCAGCACTGAAGGAGTCAAAGCCCCTCCTTCAACAGGTGTGAATTTTTAAAAATATTTGTTTATGGGATGTGGATGTCGCTGGCTAGGCCAGCATTTATTACCCATCCCTAACTGCCCTTGAGAACTGAGTGGCTTTTTTGGCCATTTAAGAGTCAACTGCATTGCTGTGGGTCTGGAATCACATATTGGCCAGACCAGGTAAAGATAACAGATTTTCTTCTCTAAAGGACATTAGTGAATGAGGTGGGTTTTTACAACAATTGACAATGGTTTTATGATCACTATTAGACTTTTAATTACATCTTTTTTTCATTGAATTCAAATTTAACCATTTGCCATGGTGGGATTTGAACCTGCATTCCCAGAGCATTATGCTGGCTCTCTGGATTACTACAGTGACAATACCACTACACTACACCACCACCACTTCCCTACATGGACAGGCATTGAATAGATAAAGGCAAAACACTGTGGATGCTGGAAATCTGAAACAAAAACAAAAAATGCTGGAAAAGCTCAGCAGGTCCGACAGCATCGGCGGAGAGAAAGACAGGGTTAACGTTTCTTCAGAGCTCTGAAGAAGAGTCATGCGGACTCGAAGCATTAACCCTGTCTGTCTCTCCACAGGTTTCGAATGGAAACTGGCCAGGAGGAGCTTGCCCCACCCGTTGTGCCCATCTTTCCTGTTTCCCACATGCCCTGTTTGCCCATCTGGGGTCAGCATGCTGACAAAACAACAGCAGCTGCTTCCATGGACACTCTTCCTCACTGGTCATCGAAGCACATCGACTCATCAGGTTAAACAGGTGATGCATTTGGGGGTTTTATTATTTTGTTCCTCCTCAGAAAGCTGATATAAGTTAATGGTGAATAATTGAAAGCTTCCAACAGCCTGGTTGCAGCCAGCCTGTCTCTGGAGGCAGTCAACCGGCCATTGTTATGATGCTCAGATATTATTTTTTGTAACACAATCTCACTCCATTCAGCTGCAAGTCGAAAGGGCTGGAAACTCTCTGCTTCCGAGATCACCAACAAGAACAACTTGCCCTTGTAATACCCCTGGTTTGGGAAGGCCCAAGAAAAGGTGGGGGTGGCTTTTCAATGGCTGCAGGGCTAGGACTTGCTTGGGGAAGGGGGAGAAGTGGCCTCAGGCAAGGGAAGAGGCTGCAGGGGGGCTGTACTGGGGAAGGTGGGGGGAGTATTCTTGGGTGTGTGGGGGGGCACATGCTGATTTGTGTAAGTGGCATCAAGAGGGTGAGGGATGAGGAGGCAGCCTCCAGAGGAGATGAGGCCAGATGGAGATGTGAGGGTGTGTGTGTGAGAGTGAGTGGTGATGTCCCTTGAGCTGGCAGTGAGTGAGATGCCAGTGAATGTGTGATGACCTTTTGAGTGTGTGAGTAGAGTGATGAGATGGTTGCCATACCCTGGCGGCACAGATGAGATCATTTATCTGTTTTCTGCACTGGGTGGCCGACCTCTTGTGTGCAGCACTGGCACTGCCCACCACTGCCACCGCCTCCCAAGCCAGAGTGGTGATACTGATGGGCCTCCTGCGGCCAAAGCGGGGGGGGTAGAGGGCATCGTGGTGGGCCTCCACAGCATCCCAGGGAGACATCACTGAATCGGGGAGGCTGCACTCTTCATGGCTTTTGGGGCCCATGTCTTCAACAATGCCCTCCTGAGCTGCAAGCATTGAGAAGTGTGCGCGCGGCTGCACTTTAAACTGGTGCCCTGTGTGAGGAAGCGACAAGGTGATGGTGTGGAGGGCAAATTGAAGGCTGCCCACCAGTGAGGCAGCAGGTTTCCTGTGGCTGCATAATTAATGAGGTGTGAATGGGATGAATACGGGGCAAAAATCCACCATTGCGGCCGGCAAGTAAAACATCAGTGGAACGTGTACTGAAAGGCTTGGCGCTGCTGGGGTTGGGGCAGGAAGAGGGCAGGCGCCAACATAACCAAGGGTGCGGGTGAGTGCTTTGAGAGAGCTCCCTGAAGGCGGACAGCTACCCCAGGGATCTGCAGACCTCCACAGAATAAAGGACATGACAAAAATGCTGCAAAATATGTCTGTGCAGCACAATTAAGCACCTGAGAGCATACCTCATAAAAATAACAGCCTGCACATATCTTTTTATTTTACTTCCTCATGGAGATTTCATCCTGACCTTGATCAAGGTTTGAGCAAAAATGTGAAGGCCGCCTGGGAGACTGGCCTGTCTGCCAACTGTAAATGTGGACGGGCCACGAACAATCGCTGTTGATTACACCAACATCTTTGTAGTTTAATGCTTCCACCTTCGCTACTTACAATGTCACCTGTCTCTGTCTTATCAACCAAACTTATCAACCAACCTAAACCATGAATACAGTGAAAAGGAGAATGCATCCAACTAGCACAGATCTTGGTGAAGGAGAGTAATACAACTAACTCTCACTATTTTGCATTCTTGTATACTTGTATACTTTTTCTTTTATTTTGTTGTCCCTTATCTCTTTGATAGTTACCCATAGGCGTTTCTCTTTTGGCAAGGAGAACTCCTGCCCCTTAGGGGTATAAATTGGTTTTGCATGTCAGATTATTTTTTGAACACCTCCTTCTGATCTGCTGTCATTTTACCCATTGCCCAGCTTACAGTGGAATCTTACTACGTTGAAGTCAGCCTTAACTAAATCTAGAATTTTTGTAGCTGTTTCACATTTATCTCTTTCAAACACAACACTTATGAAATGTTTGTGCACCATTATGCTGTTTAACTAAATCTGGTTCATTAATCAATTACTAAAGCTAATAGGGCCTGCTCCCTAGTTGTTGGACCTGGGGCATGTTGTTGCAGAATATTATCCTGAACACGCTCAAGAAATAGACTATCTTTCCAACATGAGGTCATCTTTTTATCCCAATCCATGTGGAAGTTAAAATCGCTCATTAAAACCCTGCTGACTTTGCTACATGTCTGCTTATTCTCGGCGTAACTACATTTTGTCACCTGTTACCCAGGCGCCTTAAGCAGACTGCCGCGACGGTCTTAAATCCTTTTCCATTTCTTAATTTTACCTCTAAAGTCTCTAATACCTTTCTTATCCCTTGTTACACCACCTAGAGAATTAATTTTATCGCTAATCATTAATGCAACTCCACCCCTATGTTCCCTGCAGACCTTAAAACATTCCGTCAAAGGGTCATGAGGACTCGAAACGTCAACCCTTTTCTTCTCTGCCAATGCTGCCAGACCTGCTGAGTTTTTCCAGGTAGTTCTGTTTTTGTTTTAAAACCTGGTATGTTTAGTTCCCAGTTCTGAATGCCTTAAGGCCATGTCATAACCCTCCGAGTTGAATTTACATCGGCATATTCATTCAACTTGCTCCATGTAGTTGTGTGCGTGCTGGACGCAGCGCTCCTGTCATTTTTAGGACAGTTTATTATATGATGTGTTACCCACCCCCCCACCCCCCCAAAATGAAATGCAGCCTCTTTCATGAAGGCTAGCAGGTCTTGAATGATCCTTGGAGTTTCTTTTCTGACTTCAACTCTTTTGCCAGGTTTGCAGTTTCAGACTTGGTTACATCTCAGAGGATCTGTAGTGTGTGAAGTTATCTGAAAGGAAAATCACCCCCAATTTTTTTTTTTTGTTTTCTGCATCTCTTGCCCTCAGCCTCTTGACCTGACTGCTTTTGAGCAGAGCTCTCATGTTGGTTGTGGGCTTGACACAGAAGCTGAGGCTACCTCAGAACTCCACATTTTGTCACTATGGTGTTTGTATAACTGTGCCATTTAAAATGGCAGCCTATGTGGGACACCTGTCGAGGATGCAGACTGATGACTTTGTAATACCAGCAGCATTGAAGATAAAAGACAAATACACCAAATGTATGATTTAGTTTTGCTACATTTTATTTAGTACTATCAATGAGCGATTTTTTATATTTGATGCTTAAAAGTGACAACAAGAGCTAAATCTGATGAATGAGCTTGGCTCATTCCTCAGTAGCACATTGCAGTAGCATCAGATTAAAAAATGCTTGAAACCTACCCGACCAGATTGACTCAAACGAGTAATGCTGACACCTGGGGGAGGCAAAAAACCAGAGCAAAAACCTGCCGGCCAATTGCAGGAAAAACTTTGGAAAATTCCTCCCCGACCCCCACAAAGGGCAGTCAAGCAAAGCTCCAGGAGACCATGGTCGCCCATGGTACATTACTAGCTAACTAAGTCACAAGTTTTAAGTCTTAAGCTGCAGTTTAAAAGAAAAATAAAGATATCAAAAAGCCAAGCTGAAGAATAAAAAACCTAACCATTAAAACCAGTGGGCTATGTTGCTGCCTCTCTTGAAGCTATTCAGCTGCTTGGGACTTGCCAGCCTCTCTGAAACAGATCAAAAAAGATGTGATCAAAAACCATAATATTCGTTACACTTATTTTAGTCTTAACTTATTTTAGTCACACTTAACACTGGCAAGTAAATAACGAATGCATGATCCCTCCTCCCACCCCCGAATTTGACCTATCCCGTCTGTGCCTGTAATGGCCAGCAGCAGATTATCGATTGACCCATGTGTGGCTGACGCAGAACGGCAGCCGCATCCTTCCTTCACTTCACTGAGATGGACGTGGGGGTGGGCCTCCCCCTAAGAGCATCCTGACCAGGTAGGCATGTGGAGATCCCCCCTGCGCTGCCGCCGCGCTTGTCACCTGCTGAGGTGGTGAAACTGTTGGCTACCAGCAGAAGCAATGAAAGCAAGGCCAGGCCCAGGCACGACCAGGCAACTCACCCTAAGATGCCCATGAACCAAGCCCAAGGCAGGATCCCATCCGTGGGTACAAAGCCAGCCGGGTTTGGGCATTCTTGACCAGGAAGTGGCAAACAAGTGATCGGAAAAGGTCTCTCACGTCACACCTTGGCATCTTTTATCTTTAAAAAATGTTATTTCTTTCACAAGGCAGCCCAAAACTGCCGCCTTACTCCCTTTTCTTCGTCCACCTGGCGTGACGCTTGCAGTGCAGGTAAAGGGGCACAGAAGTCTGCTCCCAGGCTTTTGTCCCTCCTTCAACCCTATCAAGGGTCAGGAAAAATCCAGATGTGACCATTCATCCTCTAACCTCATCCCTCCACCCTACCTCAGAAAAGATGGGTGATGTCATTGCCTCCACTTGGCACCTTCCCATCCTCACTAACCTTTTAATTTTCATAGCAGCAACACCAGATACCTTTAGGAGAAACCTTGTGCCTGGTATTCCTGCAATGAAAATAAGACACTGAGGTGTCAGAGGGAGGCCCTTTCTGGTTGCTGGCCTGCTGCTCCCTGCCCAAGAATGCCTGAACCCTGTTGCCTCTGTAGCCAACAGGTAGAACCCTACCAGTGGGCTTGCTGGATGGGCACCCTAAGGGCGGGAACGTTCACTGCCAGCATGCCTAGGATGGCGTTGGTCCTAGATCTCACCGAAGCCCAACAGTTCCACCAGCTCCAAATGAAAGTCAAGAAAACAGACTCGATGCCAGCGCTTGGGGGTCCTCCATGTGACATAAGGCTGGGGTGCCAATGGAGGGAGGCCTACTCCCACTGCCCTGCCCACTAATGTCAGAAGGATGGGGTTGCCCAGTGTTGTGTGGCACATAAACAGTGCATACTTTTTTTGACATGTAAATGTAGTCTTGCTATTGTATGACATGTAATTGGGTGCATACATGCTGTAAATACAAACCTATACAAGACTCTTGTACAGCTTCAGCTAGAGCATTAGAGATAAAGCAATTTGACAAAGGCATTTCAATAAGTTAAAAAATCTCAATAACAGGAGGGTGCACATTTAAGCTGATAGACAAAAGAACAAGATATAATATAAGAAATATCTCTTTTGTAAGGAACAAGCGTTTAGGACATGAAATCCTCTGCCTGATAGGGATCAAGAGCAGTATTCAAAAGGGAATTTGACGATTACTTGAGAGAAAAGTATAGCAGGATAATGTAGATTTATTCTGAGGTGAGGATATTGATTCACACTGGATATATTCACACTGACAATGATATTCACTCACACAAAGTTCACACTCAATGTTCAAACACACAGCATTCACACCGATGTTCTTCACTCTCATCATCCTCTCATCCACATTCTTCATTCTCCCAACCTTCACTCTCACCTTCAGGCTCAATGATGTTCACACTCATGGAGTGGAATTTAATGATGCCCTTTTGGTATCAGGAGCGTATTAGGTGGAGGGATAGGGCCCCACAACCTCCTCACCCCTACCCCGCAGACAGTGAAAGCCCTTAAGTGGCCAATTAATGCCCACTTAAAGGCCTCAGCCCACCTATGATGGTATTAATCCAGCAGCGAGAGGGCCAGGGGTTCGCCATGCAAGAAGCACGACAAGCAAGCACATACGGGTGGTTGCTTGTGGGCTCCTGGGGGTTGTCCCTCATTCGGTAGAGGGACCCAGCATCAGGAAAGGGGGGGCTCTCAGAGAGCCTCGCTCCAAGCCTACGCTGCTGACCCCCTTCCACCCCATCATCTCCCATGACCCCTGCCTAGCGACCCCCTCCCACCATCACTCACATGTGGCCTAGGACCAGTGACGTTCCCAGGTCTCAGGTGGATGACGTACTGTACTGGCAGCAACTATTGCCTCTCTCCCCAGTTGCACTGACATTCAATAGAGCGGCAAGTAGGACTTCTGACCCGGGATCCTTGATCCTGAGGAGAGGCCCTGCCCATTGCCCAGTTAAGTGCCTAAGTGGCACTCAATAGGGTGGGCCTTCCATAAATGAGGTGAGGTGACAAAGTTCCCAAACTGGCAGGTGAGATGCCTGTCTCTACCATTAAATACCAACCACAGCAGTCACTCACAATGTTCAGTCGTAGTGTTCATGCTCATAATGTTCACATTCACAATACTCACACTGGTAATGTATTTTAAAAACGTCTCTTATTATGCATTCCACTGCTGTCCATGGGCTGACAACATTCTCCCTGTGTTCACTCACACAATGTACACTGTCTCAATGTTCACTCCCACAATATTTACACATTGACAATGTTCACTCTTTGCTCACTCACACATCTTCACACTGATTCCCACAAAATAAAATGTCCACTCTCACACGGACAACATTGACTCATGTTCACACTGAGAATGTCCTGTGTGACAATGTACACTGGGTGTGTGACAATGTACACCGGGTATGTAACAATGTACATCAAGTGTGTGACGGTGTACACTGGGCTGCGTGACAATGTATAGCGGATTGTATGACAATGTTCAATGTTCACTGGGCTGTGTGATAATATTCAGCGGATTGTGTGACAATGTTCAATGTTCATCGGGCTGTGTGTCAATGTTCATCGCACTGTGTGTCAATGTTCATCGGGCTGTGTGTCAATGTTCATTGCACTGTGTCAATGTTCATCGGGCTGTGTGTCAATGTTCATCGGGCTGTGTGACAATGTTAATCGGGCTGTGTGTCAATGTTCAATGTTCATCGCACTGTGTGTCAATGTTCAATGTTCATCGGATTGTGTGTCAATGTTCATCGGGCTGTGTGTCAATGTTGATCAGGCTGTGTGTCAATGATCAGCGGACTATGTGTCGATGTTCAATGTTCATCGCACTGTGTGTCAATGTTCAATGTTCATCGGACTGTGTGTCAATGTTCATCGCTCTGTGTGTCAATGTTCAATGTTCATCGGGCTGTGTGTCAATGTTCATAGCACTATGTGTCAATGTTCAATGTTCATCAGACTGTGTCAATGTTCATCGCACTGTGTGTCAATGTTCAATGTTCATCGCACTGTGTGTCAATGTTCAATGTTCATCGGACTGTGTGTCAATGTTCATCGCTCTGTGTGTCAATGTTCAATGTTCATCGGGCTGTGTGTCAATGTTCATAGCACTATGTGTCAATGTTCAATGTTCATCAGACTGTGTGTCAATGTTCATCGGATTGTGTGTCAATGTTCATCGCTCTGTGTGTCAATGTTCAATGTTCATCGGGCTGTGTGTCAATGTTCATAGTACTATGTGTCAATGTTCAATGTTCATCAGACTGTGTCAATGTTCATCGCACTGTGTGTCAATGTTCAATGTTCATCGCACTGTGTGTCAATGTTCAATGTTCATCGGACTGTGTGTCAATGTTCATCGCTCTGTGTGTCAATGTTCAATGTTCATCGGGCTGTGTGTCAATGTTCATAGCACTATGTGTCAATGTTCAATGTTCATCAGACTGTGTGTCAATGTTCATCGGATTGTGTGTCAATGTTCATCGCTCTGTGTGTCAATGTTCAATGTTCATCGGCTGTGTGTCAATGTTCATAGTACTATGTGTCAATGTTCAATGTTCATCAGACTGTGTCAATGTTCATCGCACTGTGTGTCAATGTTCAATGTTCATCGCACTGTGTGTCAATGTTCAATGTTCATCGGACTGTGTGTCAATGTTCATCGCTCTGTGTGTCAATGTTCAATGTTCATCGGGCTGTGTGTCAATGTTCATAGCACTATGTGTCAATGTTCAATGTTCATCAGACTGTGTCAATGTTCATCGCACTGTGTGCCAATGTTCATCTCACTGTGTCGATGTTCAAAAATCATTGCACTGTGTGTCAATGTTCATCATACTGTGTACCAATATTCAGCGCACTGTGTGTCAATGTTCAAAGATCATTGCACTGTGTGTCAATGTTCAATGTTCATCGCACTGTGTGTCAATGTTCATCGCACTGTGTGTCAATGTTCAAAGATCATTGCATTGTGTGTCAATGTTCAATGTTCATCGCACTGTGTCAATGTTCAATGTTCATTGCACTGTGTGTCAATGTTCAAAGTAAATCGGGCTGTGTGTCAATGTTCAATGTTCATCGGACTGTGTGTCAATGTTGATCGGGCTGTGTGTCAATGATTGTGTCACAATGTTCAGTGTTGAGCGGATTGTGTGTCAATGTTCAATGTTCATCAGACTGTGACAATGTTCAATGTTGATCGGGCTGTGTGACAATGTTCAATGTTCAGCGGATTGTGTGTCAATGTTCAATGTTCATCGGACTGTGTGACAATGTTCAATGTTCAGCGGACTGTGTCACAATGTTGTGTTGAGCGGATTGTGTGTCAATGTTCAATGTTCATCGGGCTGTGTGACAATGTTCAATGATCAGCGGATTGTGTGACAATATTCAATGTTCATCGGACTGTGTGTCAATGTTCAATGTTCATTGGATTGTGTCACAATGTTCAGCATTGAGCGGACTGTGTCACAATATACAATGTTCATTGGACTGTGTCAATATTCAATGTTTATCGGGCTGTGTGACAATGTTCAATGTTCAGTGGATTGTGTCACAATGTTCAGTGTTGAGCGGATTGTGTGTCAATGTTCAATGTTCATCGGACTGTGACAATGTTCAATGTTCAGCGGATTGTGTCACAATGTTTAGTGTTGAGCGGACTGTGTATCAATGTTCAATGTTCATCGGGCTGTGTTCAATGATCAGCAGATTGTGTGTTAATGTTCAATGTTCATCGGGCTGTGTGACAATGTTCAATGATCAGCGGATTGTGTGACAATATTCAATGTTCATCAGACTGTGTGTCAATGTTCAATGTTTATCGGGCTGTGTGACAATGTTTAATGTTCAGTGGATTGTGTCACAATGTTCAGTGTTGAGCGGATTGTGTGTCAATGTTCAATGTTCATCGGACTGTGTGACAATGTTCAATGTTCATTGGATTGTGTCACAATGTTCAGCTTTGAGAGGATTGTGTCACAATATTCAATGTTCATCGGGCTGTGTGACAATATTCAAAGTTCAGCGGATTGTTTTAAGAACGCTGTTTTAAGGCCGCTGTTTAAAGGGACGCTATTTTACAGGGCACTGTTTTACAGAGCACCGTTTTACAGAGCACCGTTTTACAGAGCACCGTTTTACAGAGCACCATTTTACAGGGCAGCGTTTTATTGAATATTGTGACACAATCCAGTGGATTCAATGTTCATCGGGCTGTGTTCAATGATCAGCAGATTGTGTGTCAATGTTCAATGTTCATCGGGCTGTGTGACAATGTTCAATGATCAGCGGATTGTGTGACAATATTCAATGTTCATTGGACTGTGTGTCAATGTTCAATGTTTATCGGGCTGTGTGACAATGTTTAATGTTCAGTGGATTGTGTCACAATGTTCAGTGTTGAGCGGATTGTGTGACAATGTTCAATGTTCAGCATTGCAGACTGTGTGTCAATGTTCAATGTTCATCGGGCTGTGTGACAATGTTTGATGTTCAGCGGATTGTGTCACAATGTTCAGTGTTGAGCGGATTGTGTGTCAATGTTCAATGTTCATCGGACTGTGTGTCAATGTTCAATGTTCATCGGGCTGTGTGACAATGTTCAATGATCAGCGGATTGTGTGACAATATTCAATGTTCATCGGGCTGTGTGTCAATGTTCAATGTTCATTGGTCTGTGTGTCAATGTTCATCGGGCTGTGTCAATGTGACACAATCCAGTGGATTCAATGTTCATCGGGCTGTGTTCAATGATCAGCAGATTGTGTGTCAATGTTCAATGTTCATCGGGCTGTGTGACAATGTTCAATGATCAGCGGATTGTGTGACAATATTCAATGTTCATTGGTCTGTGTGTCAATGTTCATCGGACTGTGTGACGATGTTCAATGTTCATTGGGCTGTGTGTCAATGTTCATCGGACTGTGTGACACTGTACAATGATGAGCGGATTGTGTGACAATATTCAATTCTCATTGGACTGTGTGTCAATGTTCATCGGACTGTGTGACAATGTTCAATGTTGATTGGGCTTTATGTCAATGTTCATCGGACTGTGTGACAATGATTATCGGACTGTGTGACAATGTTCAATGTTTAGCGGATTGCGTCACAATGTTCAGTGTTGAGCGGATTGTGTGTCAATATTCAATATTCATCGGGCTGTGTGTCAATGTTTAATGTTCATTGGGCTGTGTGTCAATGTTCATCGAGCTGTGTGACAATGTTCATCGGACTGTGTGACAATGTTCAATTGTCATTGGGCTGTGTGTCAATGTTCATCAGACTGTGTGACAATGTTCAATGTTCATTGGGCTGTGCACCAATGTCAGCGGATTGTGTGACAATGTATGCCGAGTGTGACAATGTGTACCGGGTGTATGACAATGTATACCGAGTGTGTGACAATGTATACCGAGTGTGTGACAATGTTTACCGAGTGTGTGACAACGTTTACCAAGTGTGTGACAATGTATGCCGTGTGTGACAATGTATGCCGTGTGTGACAATGTTTACCGAGTGTGTGACAATGTTTACCGAGTGAGTGTGTGACAATGTTTACCGAGTGTATGACAATGTTTACCGAGTGTGTGACAATGTTTACCGAGTGTGTGACAATGTATACCGAGTGTGTGACAATGTATACCAAATGTGTGACAATGTTTACCGGGTGTGTGACAATGTTTACCGAGTGTGTGATGTGACAATGTTTACCGAGTGTGTGACAATGTTTACCGAATGTGAGACAATGTATGCCGAGTGTATGACAATGTTTACCGAATGTGTGACAATGTTTACCGAGTGTGTGACAATGTATACCGAGTGTGTGACAATGTTTACCGAGTGTGTGACAATGTTTACCGAGTGTGTGATGTGACAATGTTTACCGAGTGTGTGATGTGACAATGTTTACCGAGTGTGTGACAATGTTTACCGAATGTGAGACAATGTATGCCGAGTGTATGACAATGTTTACCGAATGTGTGACAATGTTTACCGAGTGTGTGACAATGTATACCGAGTGTTTGACAATGTTTACCGAGTGTGTGACAATGTTTACCGAGTGTGTGATGTGACAATGTATACCGAGTGTGTGACAATGTATACCGAGTGTGTGACAATGTTTACCGGGTGTGTGACAATGTTTACCGAGTGTGTGACAATGTTTACCGAGTGTGTGACAATGTTTACCGTTGTGTGACAATGTGTGCTGGGTGTGTGACAATGTTTACTGGTTTATGTGACAATGTACATTGGGCTGTGTTTGTGCAACATTTAGTCCTCTATTGTCCGCCAAGCATATTAACATCCCTAGTTATTAAAATCAATCATTTTTGCTCAATGTAAAATCTAAGTAAATAATTCTAAAATTCTTAAGTTAGGCAAAACAGATAATATTTCTTAATGGTATGAGAACCATAACTATGTTTCATATTTTAAAATATACTATGTCAAAAAATAAATGTCTTAAACATTAAAATACATAGCTTCTCTATCTACTGCTTGGCTGTTTCTTTGCCTCCCAGGAGATCTCATTACATCATTCCTTTCAATGCCTAAAGTAAAAATTAGCAAAAATTAGCAGGTTGTAAACAGTGGAATTACTAAAGGGATGGTGGGGGTGGCGTAAGGGAGAGAAGGAGGGAGAGCAAACTAATCTAACCACCTCATTCAGTTCTGGCGGTGTTGTAGCCCTGTGTTTATGATAGCTACAATGTTTACCGAGTGTGTGACAACATTTACCGAATGTGTGACAATGTATGCCATGTGTGACAATGTTTACCGAGTGTGTGACAAGGTTTACCGAATGTGACAATGTATGCCATGTGTGACAATGTGATGTGGATACCTTATTGCATCATATAAGGCAATTGTGTCATATCTTGAGCACCTGGCTTGACCAATGGGAGCCTTCGCTGAAAAATGTTTGTTGTTTACCATGACCATAACAACAAGCAACATCCATGTGACATCATGCAGCAACTGAAACATATGTTCCAAAAACATTTCAAAAGCAGGGATAAAGGGGAGCGAGCAGGGTTTGTGGGACTAATTGGATAGTTCTAAGACATTGCACAATGGGCTGCGTGAAAGTGTACTTTGGGCTGTCGCAATGAGGTGTCTTTGTACAGCAGCATCTGTGACTGAGCAGTACTCTTCAGAATAACCCGTTCACCTCAAAAATGGGGAGGGGGCTAGAGAAAGTGCCATAAAAAATAGGTTGGTCCCACTGTCTCATGGCCCAATTTCTCCCCAACATATGTTCTTCTATCATCTGCCAAGCACATGTACAAGACTAGTGATTATAACCAAACTATTTTAAATGTCATAATTAAACAGTTGAAACAATACATACCATGCATTCTTTTGGCGCCAAAGGGACGTCTTTACAATAGGCTCTTAAAATCTTTTCTTTGAAGGCCTAAAGGAAAAATCAACGGGTTGGATCAATAAAACAACGGAATCAGTAAAGTTGAAATGATTGCACATTTACATATCAAGGGGCCTGTTGGGGGTGGGGGGAGGGGTGGAGGGTAAGGGAGAGAGAGAGGGAGCAAGTTAACCAGACCGCACCATTCACAGCTGTCTGTGTTGCAGCCCTGGGTTGATATTTATCAGTAGGTATAACTACATCACAATCAGTGATGTCAAATGCATAACAATGGCTGTTTCAGTTGGGCATCGCTTCAGCACCATATAAGGCAATTTTGAGGCTTGACCAATGGCAGTCTTAGCTGAAAAATATTTGTTGTTGTTTACAGTGACCATAGCAACAAGCGACATCCATTGTGACATCATGCAGCAACTGAAACATCTGTTGCAAAAAAATTTCAAAAGTAATTTGCAGGGATAAGTGGAATGAGCAGGGTTTGTGGGACTAATTAGATAGCTCCAACAGCCACCACAAGCACCATGGGCTGAGAGGCCATCTCCTATGCTGTCACTGACATTAATAAAGCAAGACCGGAGAAAGGCCTTTCAAGATGGTGACTTCTCATACTGAGCAATTCGCATTCATCTCATGTCGGAGTTGGATCTTTGAATGAGCTATCCTATTAATTCCACATCTGTGCTCTTTCCCCATCATTCTGCAAATTACTTTTGACATTTTGTAATGTTATCTAAAGCCCTCTGTGACGTGGGATTGTGTCTTAGTATGGCATTCAGTTACCCTATTTTGCAATAGCATAAAAGGATTAGGATTCACTCCAAGTCTCCTCGTCAATCTGAATATAAACAAAATTGCACTTTATGGTCAGATTAATATGAACTCAACTCACTGTAAGTACACAGGAGCGAGATAATACAACAAGCTCAATGTAGTATCGAATCAATTAATATGTGGCACCCCCATTTAACAACTGTACTGAAGTTCCCAGCAGATCGGACACAGAAGTTATTAACCAGTCACGTGACTCGGGGCAGAATGTTCCATGCCCATTGGCGTTGGGCATCATGCCTGGCATGAAAAGACACTGTGGCAGGAAGGCCAAGGATCAGTTTCACGATATTGTGAAACCAGTTTGCAATCGTCCGCCCAGCCACATTTCCCAGCACCTCACATCAGGAACTTAATTTTAACACGTCTGCATATAGTTATAAGACCAGCTCACCAGAATCATACCCCCACATCAAATTTACTGCCCACGCCGGTGGGAAAACATGCCGGGACAGAACATGCCCTGGCAAGTGTGGCGTGCAGAAGTCAGGACTTACTGTCAGGGCCTTGATCACATTGCACCCTACAGCAAGGGGACCCTGGAGGAACATACATCACATGCTGGGTGGATTCTCATAGACTTGGCTCTGCCACAAAACAGCTCACGGCGGAGGGGGGTTGAAGGTCACTGTTGAGGGCCGTAGTCTGATACGGATGATCGAGGGGGTGGAGAGGAAGGTTTATGTTTGACTGGGAGAGGAAGGTGTGTCGGGAGGTGAGGTTGGGAGGGAGTCACAATGGTGTTGGGGGGGTTGAGGTTGGGAGGAGGAAGGGAGAATGGGGTAGGAGGGTGTGATGGGGAAAATACGGGAACTAGGGAGGTAGGTGTAAGGGGGAGGAAGGTGCAAGGGAAGGAGTTCAGAGAGGGAAGGAGTTCAGAGGGGGAAGGGACTTCGAGTGGAGGAAGGAGTTCGGAGGGAGACAGGAATCCAGGGGAGGAAAAAGTTGCAAGGGCGGAAGGAGTCCAGCGGGAGGAAGGAGCCTGGGGGGAGGAAGAAATAAGGGTGGAGGAAGGAGTAAGGGTGAAGGAATGTCCAGGTGAATGTGCAAGGGAGGGGTCTGTGGAGTCAATGACTGCCTCCTGGGGAGTGAAATGAGGGTTGGCGTGGTGGGTGGGAATGATGAGAATGAGATGGGTCAGAGTAAGCCAGTAAGGTGGGAGGATGAGAGTGCAACGGTAGTGTTAGAAGGGACGGCGAGTGTGATTGGTGGGGTCTCAGAGGCAGACATGGACCCTGGGAGTCAGAAGAAGGTCAGGGAGGTCAATATGGATGGGGGTGGGATTCTCGGGAAGATAGGGAATGTGCACGTTCACCTGGGTATCCCTGAAAGAAAAGGGCTCTGGCTGGTAGATAATGGTGGGGAGGTGGAAGGTGGTGCCAGGGGCTGTCGCCAGTGATGGGGAAAAGGACATGGGTGACTAAAGGACGCAGGAGGCAAAGACAAATTTTATTAGCACCTTGCTTCTAAAATCAAAAGTGAAAGGAACCTCGTGTTGGGCAGGAACAGGTGCTGCATGGGGGTATGATCAGTGGGTGGGTGGAGATGCAGATCAGCTCAGATGTACAACTGAAAGCAAACCCAAACAGCCAGCATTGAAAATGCTCAGGACATTGAGATGAGTGTGAGGAGGAAGGATCCACGTACGTGGGAAAGTGCTTGAACAAGGCTCCAAAAGGCCCTACCACACACACACACACACTTCCCCCTCCAGAATCAGTCATGGGGCTGGTGTGTGCAGGTGAACTGCTAGTAGAGGGGGGAATGCAATGGGAAGACTTGCGAAGCCTGTCGCTGAAGCTGAAAGACACCATTACACATTATTCAATGAAAGTGAATATTTTTTCAGATTATATAGTGACGAAATGTGTTCACACGTGCAAACAGCTATGATCAGAATTTCTTAACTTTTCTCGGTCTAACACTTTTAAGGTGCTGCCCTGATATCCGCAGCAGGGCTGGAGACAGTCAGTGCAATGGTTGGCCCTGTTACCTCTGATGACCTCGGCATGTGTCCTTTAGAGAGCCAAGGCTTTGAGAGCCCTGGCTTGATTTGTCTGTACTCCTGAGGGGGCCAGCTGCTCCCTTAGCAGTGACAGGATGAGGCTGAGGGGGTCACAGGCAAAGGGGACTTGGAGGGAGAGGACAGCCTCTGAGATTCCTGAGTGGATGACCCAAGGGTTTTCCAGCTGCTGCTCCTCATCTCTTTGGGTGCCCGAGGGTCGTGGCCTGACTCCTTGAGGGGAAGGAGCAGCTGGAGGAACGTCGAGGTGTCCCATTTCCCTCTCGCGTTGCCACTGCAGTTCACCCATGGCTACTGCAATGGAGAACAGGTCTGCACACATCTCCACACTGTGCTGAATCAGGATCTCCATGGCATCTTCCATCTTCCCCATGGAGACCTCCATATGTCCACACATGGGCACCAATTCATCAGAGAGCAGGTGGATGCACTCCTCTGAATTGCATGCCTCTCTGTTGATGGCTTCCAAAAGCTCTGCTTGATGTTCTCCCACCTTCTGCTGACTCTCCATGATAAGCTGAAGGCCGAATCCAGAGCTTCATCATCTGACTTGGACCTCACAGATACCTCTTCCTCAACAGTCTTCTGAGTGCTAGGAAGCTCAGCTGAACCTTCCTCCTCCTGCTGGGTCACGTTTCTATGCAGTGACCCCCAGATTGTGAACCCAAGCCTGCTCTAGCTCGAGGTCCCACCAAAGTGTGTATCTCTGCGCTGGTGGAGGGTGTGGGTAAGCGCTGTGACGGGTCTCCCAGGCTGCTTATTTCCAGCTCGTCAATGGAGGAGGTGTCCTCCTGGCTGGAGGTGAGGATGTGGATGGAGCTGAGGGACTGGCTGGCTGAGGGTGTCAGTCACTTGGCAGAGCTCCCTGTGAACCAAAGTAGAGATAATTAATGTGTGGCAGCAGAGTCAAAAGCAGGAGAGAGAGCACTCACAGTAGCATTGAGAGAGCACTCACAGTTGCGTTGAGAGAGGAATTATGTGGTGCAGGATCCTTATGGGTAGTTTGCCACCGACCTCACCTTCACGATAGGCATGGTCCATGGCTTCACTAGTTGGGGCAATGGCACGCTCCTCAAAGTGAGTGAGGGGCCTAATGTGGGCCAGTCCACTCCCGGGTCTGGGACTTCTCCTTGCTTTTGTTGGCCAGCTTCTCCTGCATGGAAACAGATGGAGAAAGTGTGAGCAGGACACATGGCACTGTATGGAATGTTGTGCGGTGAGTGGAGACATGGATGGAATGAAGATATGAGCCTGATGAAGAAGTGAGGGTGTGTGTGAGAGTTAGTGATGTTGCCCTTGAGGTGTGAGATCACTATGGATGTGTGATGGGTTTGTGAGTGTGTGAGTTGAGAGTGATGAGAAGAGTGACTTACCCTGGCGGAACGGAGGAGACCATTCATCCTCTTTTGGCACTGGGTGGCTGTGCTCTTTTGCAGGTTGTTGGTGCTGACCACCTCTGCCACCCCCTCCCAAGCTGGATTGGTGACTTGCTTGCTTGCTTTCGCCCAGAGCGAGGGTAGAGGGCTTTGATGTGGGCCTCCATGGTGTCCAGTAAGTGCTCGAGGGAGGTGTTGCTAAATCTGGGGGCAGCATGTTTCCTCCCTTTGTCAGCCATGAGTTCCCAGAAGCTTTGTATCCCTTGAAGAGTGTAAGCTCTTTGCAGGGGCAGCCTTTAAATATGGTGCCCAGTTTACTGAAGGCCAGATATGACCCCAGGGCATGCAAATGAGAGGATGTCCCGCCAGCGACCTGGCACGTTTCCTGGGAATGTATGATTAATGAGGCGGGATTGGAGCGATGCAGCGTGAAAAGCCGCCATTACGGCCAACAGGTAAAATGTTCTTTTTCCCACCCTCTACCACACTGAGTGCAAATCTGGAATAATTCTGCTCTTGATTTATAGAAGAGAAAAAAAATGAAGTCTGTTGTTATTTTGCCGAATGTGAACATTCACAGAGATTTGATGGAGAGAATTGATAGAAAGTTGGCTTCAAGATCTTCCACTTGGAGACCATAAAGCAATTTATTTTGAACCACTGCCCCCATTCTCCTTGACAGCTTTTGTGAATTATTGCCCTCACACGAGCCCCCGCCATCCCCCCCATTGCTCCCCACCCCCGCCCCAATAGCAGCAATGATCTTCCTGGATGCCCCTCACTCTCCCCTTTCCTCTACAACAGTCATCTCCCTAGACCCCCGTCACTCCCCACCACGAGCAACATATCTGCTCACAGACAAAGAGGGGCCTCATGGTTCAGCGATGCCACCCAACAGCTTCTCCTCCAGGTCACCAGGGAACAGCAGGAGGTGCTCTTCCCCAGGGATGGCAATGGAAGACCCTCCCACTTGACCAAGGCTGCCTGAACGGAGATTGTCGATGGAGTGAGGAACCATGGGGTCCCGACGCAAACATGAGTCCGGTGCCACAAACGAATGAATGCCCTCCTCCAAGCTAAGTGGCAATGTGCTGTTACATCAAAGAGGCCCTGAAGACAGTATTGAGCAAAGAACTTTGCAAGTGGGGAGAGAGGCCAGGCTGGGAAATGTATGCTCATCCTTAGTACCAAGTGGCAATAAAAGCCAGACGGTGTGGATGATAAGGCGATTGGTACCAGTTAAGCATGTGACATGGCGATGCT
Organism: Carcharodon carcharias; assembly: GCF_017639515.1. Lineage (NCBI taxonomy): Eukaryota > Metazoa > Chordata > Chondrichthyes > Lamniformes > Lamnidae > Carcharodon > Carcharodon carcharias. The sequence continues at coordinate 21,396,890 of NC_054486.1, read as the reverse complement.
TGGGGATAAGGGAGTTAGGTGTCCTTTGACATGTCACGAAATCTCCACTTTGTCATGTAGGAGAAAGAGACATTCAATACCAGGCGGAGGGCCAAGGCCGGGGGAGGAGTGGTCAACCTGAAAGTTCTAACACAGAGCGAGGAGGAAGCCATGGAGGTTGTGGGCAAGCCGGGCAGGCATTCCATTGCAGACAGTGAGGCTGGACTAGCCAGCCAGCAGGGTGAGAATGCCTCCAACCTGTTGTTGAGACATGGGCACGCTTGAGACATGTGTGAACCTATAGTTCTCCACTGCAGGTTGTTACCATAGGCTGAGTGGGCCCAAGCCCATTGAGGATGTTGGGGTTGCACGAAGGCGTAGTGGGTGTAAGCAAAAAATTAAGACATTTTGAGGGCACAATGTTGGCAGCGGTGTTGAATCTCCAGATTTATGCACAGGCAAATATCACATTATATGTTGTTCACTTGATTATTGCGTGCATCATGTGCATTTTTTGGGAAGTCCTCATTCAGAGGGCCTATTGTACTGTTATGCTTCATGATTGGCAGTCATTGCTGAATGAAGGGGACTGAGGGATATCTCGCTGTTGTAGGCAACACTGTGGCAGTGTGTTAGAGATCAGTCTTTATTGGACGGTAAAGGGTGTGACGTGATTTGCTTTCTCAAGGCCAATGCAACATGCATCATCGGCTGGCCTCTCCATAAATGCCATGGAGATAGGTCAGAGATAATAAAAAATCTTCCACTTCAAGAACTAAGTTCAATCTTTGTAAATACCTTTTAAATGATGAAGCAATTCTTTCCTTTTAATCTCTTCCCATCATTGGAGCCTAATTAATCTACACTTTTTTGGAAATTCAAGTTGATTTTTCTCCCTTTCAACAGTTTCAAACCGATCAATTTTCTCAATTTTGTTCCTCCAACAAATATGGCTAAAAGGAGAGTCTTGTGGCTTTCTTGGGTACTGGGGTGGGGTATTCATGACCTATCAGCACCCATGCAGACTGAGATGGAGGAGGCCATGCAATTTTTATCTACCCACTTCATCTACATCATTGGCTCAAGACAGCTGCAGTGCTGAATCCTCTTCACTTGAGCTGCAAGATGCGGACTCTGAATGCAGCAGGCCAGACTGGTCAAGACCCCGGAGAGGGGGTGCACTGACACTAGTGCGCCTGTCGGGTCGATAATCCTTGAGGCGGCCAATTAGGATGCTGCATCCAGGAGCTCCAGCGAATCGGGTTTCAGAGTTCAGTGTGGCCTGTGGATGTGGCCAGCTGCAGCCTGTGCTGAAGGGCGGTGCTGCTGGTAGGAAAAGCTCTGAGATTTGAGCCTAGGGCCACGGGACCCTCCCGCTGGGGGCAGGCAGCACACACTTACTCTCTACCCCTGGAGTATGAGGTGGCCACCTGAAAGTGGGAACAGTGCTGTCCGAGCCCAGGCCCAATGCCAGCAGCCCCCCCACCACCCCCCACCCCCACCAACCACCAGAAGACACGGAGCCCAGTGATTAGCACCGTCTGCAACCCCCTCTCCTGTGCTCTGCTTGTGGCCTATGATGTTGTTTGGCCATGGCCTTCCTCTGGTGAATTCTCTCCTCCGCCATAGGTAGAGGAGAGTTGGACATATGAGACTCATTGAAAATCTACAGAGTGAATGTCTGAAGAAGGCAGGCAAAGATATGAGTGCCTCTGTTGACATGGCCTTCATTCCTAGAGCAGCTGCTCTTGACCAATAGGAATGCATGACTCTCCCATGGGCCACACCCAGAATTCCAGCCCTCTCCTGGTGACCTCCTACTACAATGACCTGTCAACTCAAACTTTCTAAGCAGCCATGTCGATGGCCACTAACACTCTGACTCTGCAGCTGCAGCCCATCAGCCGCCCACCCTCGCTCTGTCACCCATCACCCTTGACGCTCCAAACATCACCTTCCCCCAATAACCCTTGAGCCTTCAAACTTCACCTTTGAGTCAGTGCCAGTGACCCTTGACCTTCCATCTCCATCCTTGCCCCACCCCACCCTCGACCCTCAAATTTCCTGCTGTCATCCTGGAGCCTCCCTCCATCGTCCTTGACCAGCCCTCAATATCCATTGACCGTCCCTCAGAGACCCTTGGCTTGCCCTCCCTCTAGCTGGACCTGCCTTGCTTCTCTGTATTGGAGGGGGAGCTGAAGATACTCGAGGAGTCGGGGATAATCAGGTGGTGGGGGCTAGTCAGGTTGGTTTGGGGCAGTGTCGGGCTGTCAGCGGTGGGAGTTGGGAGGGTCACGTGGGGTGGTCAGGAGTCAAGGGGTAAGTCGAGGGGGGGGTCAGTGTAAGTGATTTAGGGTCAATTGTATAGTTACTGAGGTGTTAGGCATAGATTTTTCTGTCTAACATTTCCTGGGTAACTATCCAGGTAAGTAAGTCAGAACCATCCAAAGTCTTAGTCTCCAACACACACTCAAAGTTGGAGACTTTTGTGGAAGGTCCTGGGGAGCAGGGGAATTGCACATCAGGAGTTCAAACTTCCAGGGCAATTCCTAAGGAGAAAGTGCGTTGGGACTTCCAACGGGCGCCGTGGTGCATCTTCCAGGGAACGTCTGGCATCCACCCATCCGGAGACAGGAAAATCTGGGCCATATCAGATGCCCAATATTAAGATAGCCACAGGGCAGAAAAGGGGCAGCAAGTAAACCCTCTTATAGCCTCCATACCACCCAGTTTCCACAAGGACAGAGGACATTTCTAATTTTTTAACAACTTTTCTATTATATGCTCAACCTCCATGATGAATTAGCTGGATGTAAGATACAAATTCTTGTCTGTTAATTCTCCTCTCCTCTCTCCTTTTACTTAATGATGATAAAAGTTACTTTCTCCCCCTTCTCGTGGAATCATACAGTGCAGAAGGAGGCCATTTGGCTCATTGTGCCCCTGCCAGCTCTGTTGGATTAATCCCACTCCCTCTGTTCTTTATCCTTAGCCCTTCCTTCATGTGCTTACCCAATTCTCTTTCAAAAGTTACTATTGAAACTGCTTTCTCTGCCCTTTCAGGCAGTGCGTACCAGATCAGAACAACTCACTGCGTAAAAAAACATCTCCCCCCAGATCTTTTGCGCATCCTCTGGCTATTGAAATTTCTGCCAATGGAAACAATTTCCCTCTTTCTCTGCTCTATCAAAGCCCTCAAAATTTTGGAATACCTCCACTAGCCCTGTCTCTTTACCTTCTGTGCTCTAAGGAGAACAATCCCAGTTTCTCTCCACTATAACAAAAGTCCTTCGCCCCTGGCATGATCTTGGTAAGTCCCCTTTTCACCCTCGCTGAGGCCTCAACATCACTTGAGTGCTATGCCTAGCACAGGCCACAAAATTCCAGCTGAGGTTTAACCAGTTTTCTTATGTAAGTGTAACAGGTATGAATTTAACGGATCGTTTCTGAGTGTGTGGCTGCTATAGAATTGCATTTTGCTGCTTTATTCTAAGCTGTGTCATTCTAATTAGTCATTATCCTGGTAACATGATAGTCTCATTAATATTATACAGCACAAACCGTAGTGGAAATTAGTCTTACATTGCTTAGTTCAAACCCAATGTAATGCAGTTATGACGAGCAGGCTGCAAATACGTTGCCTATTTTTGGGTTCCAGCGTGTAACCTGCATAAATATTGAATGTCAATTGCTAGAGGAGGTAGATAAAGTCAGAAGGAGGACTACACCAACAATAACAATGACTTCTATAGTCTACTTAAGGTTGTAAAATGGCCCGAGACACTGAGATAGGTAGCCAAAAGTTTAAAGAAAGAGGTTTTTGAGGAGTGTCTTAAAAGAGACTGAAATGAAGAGGTGGAAAAATTAGATAGAGACAAATATGACACTTGATGATGCTAATTCACCCCTGTGTTGAAATAAATGGAAAGTGACAATTGTATTAAGCTATCGCACAAATTAACGGCAATTGCTTAATAGTCACATTGAACAATTGTCAAATAATTTACTTAATTAAATTATTCTACTGCCAACAACTTAAGGAACACCACCCCCTTAATAAGGGTTAATCTCCTTAACATGCATGCGCTTGACAAAATAACATGCATAATACTTGAGAAATCCATTGAATGTGGAGGGCTTGGGCTTTGGTTAGTTATGTCAGGTGGCTGTAGCTTGGACAGTAGCATTCCAGCCTTTGTGTAAGAAAGCTGTGGGGTTAAACCCCCTCGAAAAAACTTGAGTGTAAAATCTAGGCTGATGCCTCAGTGTTGGTGAAAGGATGCTGCCCTTCAGGTGTGATATTAAATTGTGAATTGTGAGGAGGATAATGTAGAACCCCTAAAGGGTATAGACAAGTTGGTGGAATGGGCAGACCAGTAACAGTTGAAATTCAATGCAGTGTGAAATGATTCATTTTGGTTGGAAGAACACAGGGAGACAATATAAAATAAAAGGTGCAATCCTAAAGGAAGTGCAGGAGCAGAGGTACCTGGGGGTACATGTGCATAAGTTATTGAAGGTGGCAGGACAGGTTGAAAGAGGAGTTAATAAAGGGCATGGAGTATAAAAGCAAGGAGCTTATGTTAAATATGTATAAAATCCTGGTTCAACCTCAACAGGAGTATGGCAACCAGCTCTGGGTGCCACAATTTAGGAAAGATGCGAAGGCATTGGAGAGTGTAGAAAAAAATCATGAGAATGTTTCCGGGGATGAGGTACTTTGGTTATGTACATAGATTGGAGAAGTTGGGACTGTTTTCCTGACAGAAGGCAGAGAGGAGATTTGACAGGTATTCAAAATCATAAGAGGTTTGGGCAGCGCAGATAGAGAAAAACTGTTCCGATTGGTGGTAGGATCTGGAACAAGAGGGCACAGATTTAAGCTAATTGGCAAAAAAAAATTAATGGAGACTTGAGGAAAATCATTCTTACGTAGCAAGTGATTAAGTTCTGGTCTGCACTGCCTGAGTGTGGTGGAGGCAGGTTCAACTGAGGTATTCAAGGAGATCTCTTCACTAATAGCAGGTGTTCTGTTCACCAATAGGAAGAGCTCTCTTCATCACTAGGAGGTGTTCCCTTCATCGATACTAAATGCTCTTTTCAACAACAGGAGGAGCTCTCTTAATTTATATGAGCCCCTCTCTTCAATATTAGTAATTGTCATGTTCACCAAAATGAGGCACTCTCGTAACACTCATTGGTCAGTCAGTCAGTGGGGCGGGGTGGTCGGGGTGGGGGCAGGGGTCAGATGTTCAGTGTAAGGGGTGGGTGGTCAGTGCAGGAACATTAGTCTGGGAGGTTGGGGGGGGTTAGGTCGGGGGCAGTCAGTCAGTGGGGTTGGTCAGGGATGGTAGTGTGGTCTGCAGTGGGTGGTTGGCTGGTCACTGGGGGATTTGGTTGGTCAGGGGGTTGGTCTGGGGAGGTGTTGGGTGGTCAGTGGGGAGGGTTGGTAGACAGTCAAGGGGTCGGGTGGTCGGTGGAGTGTCGGGTGGTCAGTGGTGGGTGGGGGTCGGGTGGTCAGGGTCAGTGGGGGTAGTCAGTGGGAGTATGGTCAGTTGTGGGGTCAGGTGGGGTGGTTGGGAATGTCCCATGGGGGGGGGGGCAACAACAACAACAACAACTTGTGTTTTTATAGCATTTTTAACATAATTAAACATGCCTAGGTGCCTGACAGGAGTGTGATCAAACAAAATTCACAGAGGGGGATATTAGGACAGGTAACCAAAAAACTGGTCAGAGATAATCCAAAAAGACAAAATATATAAAGATTTAAGGATAAAACTCCTGAAAATCTTAAGAAATAAAGCTCCCATTCAGACTGCTGATCTGTCAGCTGCTTTATTTACCCTGGATAAATTGGCTATATCACATAAACAAATGTTGATTGGCTTATTTTAATCTGTATAGCTTTAGGACCACAATAACCACTGAATCTAACAGCAGCTCATGCTAGAAAGACTGAGACTACGTCATTGTTTTTCTCAGGGTATTGTATGTCCAGACTGTCAGACAGACTGTGTTTGTGTGCTGGTGTCTCCCATCTGCCAGTGAAGCGAAGGGGGAGGGGGAAAGGAGTGACGGCTGCACCAGCTCTCCATCTCACATGCGAGCACAGGGCTTCTGCAGCTCAGACCGCCGAGGTATTTTATTGCACTAATCAGTCAAGTCAGGCCAGTGCTACGATGGCTGAGCCCAGCACGCAGTCCCGTGTCTACTTTCAGTCCCCAAGCAAAGAAGAGGAGCCTCAGTCACAGCGGAAACTGGGCAAATTCACGGTCCGGTACGACAGGAAGGATCTGCAGAGGAGATTGGACATCGAGGAGTGGCTGGACTTTCAGCTTCACCAGTTGTACGGGTGTGAGGTGAGTGGACAGTGCAGCTAATCCTTCACCTTGACTCAGGTTGCGCCCTGTGCTTGGATACTAAACAGCTCATGCCGGTTCATTATTAACAGCTGGCAGGGTTTTTCAGAGACATGCTGCAGAGAATAAAACCCAACCTTTTCCATCGATCTTTCAGCAGCTAGCCTGTGTTAATGTGAAGACCTAATCTAAAATGTGGAAATGCAAATCATTTGTAACGTGCCTTCACCATAGCAGTGTGAAGATCTGAAAACCTCAAATCGGATTAATGAGTAAAACATCTGTAACACAAAGCTGTTGTTTTGGAATGCGTTCCACTGAGTCTTCTAATGTACCAGTTTAACTACAACGTTCATACTGATGAATGAGAAATCTTATTGAAAGCTCTGTGTTTGTACGTCTGTAGATGCTTGGATATGTGGGTGTAGGGGAATGTGGGAGTGTGGGAATACGAGTGTGTGGGTTTGTCGGTGTGCTCATGTGTGTGAATATAGGTGAGTGGGTATGTAAGTGTGTGGGTGTGTAGGTGTGTGGGTGTGCGAGTGTGTGGATGTGAGTGTGTGGTTGTGTGGGCATGTAAGTGTGTGCGTGTGTAGGAATGTGGGTGTGGGAGCATGGCTTTGAAAATTTGTAGGTATCTGCAGGAGTGTCTGATCTGCCAAAACAGATTTATGGTCATGTCAGGTTAGTTGCCACTCATAAGAACTAGGGCAATGGGAAAGTATCCCGAAAAATTCCATGAACTACCAGATTCTATTCAGTTGACTGCAACATATCCACGTTTTTCGTGTTGAATTATATCTTTAACAGGATTCTCTGTCTCAATTTACTGTCTTACATTGTTAGTTTGGAGTTGGATATTGTTTTTAAAAAAATATTTAGCAGTTGCTCAATGATAAGATGTGATATGACAGATTGTGAACATATAATTTGTGGCTCAGGTTGCTGGGAAACAAAATCTTGGAATAACTGAAGAAACAAGAACAGATGTTAATACAGCCAGATATTAATCAGGAACAGTCAGGCATTAATCAGCATTGCAATGGATATAGTTAATTACTGAATGTGAATGGAATTGGAAATAGCTTCAGAGCAATTGGAAATGATTTTGAATCCATTCAGACTGTCTGTAATGAGAATGCATCCCATTGGATAATGACCATAATTTGATCCAATCAGACACGGATCAGGATTGGATTCAATCAAACACTGATTGGGAATGGATTCAATCAAACACTGATTGGGAATGGATTCAATCATAAGAAGTAGGCACAGGAGTTGGCCAAATGGGTCTGTGAGTCAGTTCTGCCATGCAATAAGATTATGGCTAACAATTGACCTCAACTCCACTTTCCTGCCCATTCCACATATTCCTTGATTCTCTTAGAGTCCAAAAATCTATCGCTCTCAGCCTTGAAAATACTCAACGACTGAGCATTCACAACTCTCTTGGGTAATGAATTCCAAAGATTCACAACTCTGAGTGAATCAATTTCTCCTCACCTCAGTTCTAAATGGTCCCTTATTCTGAGACTATGACCCTGTGTCCTAGAATCCCAGTCAGGAAAATCTTTTCAGCATCTATTCCCTGTCAAGGTCCTTGAGAATTTTTTATGTTACAATGAGATCTCCCCACAATCACCTCACCTGTAGGAATTAAAGGCTAGTTGATGCAATCTCTCTTCAGAAGACAACCCTCTCATCCCAGGAATCAATCCGGTGAACATTCATTACTGCATCAGTAATCAGTTCTGTTGAAGGGTCATGAGGACTTGAAACGTCAACTCTTTTCTTCTCCACCGATGCTGCCAGACCTGCTGAGTTTTTCCAGGTAATTCTGTTTTTGTTTTCATTACTGCTCCTCTAATGCAAGTGTATGCTTCCTTACATACAGAGACAATAACTGTGTTTAGTACTCTAGTACTCATTCAAACCCTGTACAATTGCAGGATGACTTCATTTTACTCTGATCCTGCAATAAAAGCTAGCATACTGTTTGCCTTCTTAATTGCTTGCTGTCCCTATATGCTAATTTCCTGTGTTTCTTGTACAAGGACAGCCAAATCCCTCTGAACACAAACATTTAATAGATTCTCACCTTTTAAAAAAAAACTCAGTTTTTCTACTCCTACCGAAGTGCATAGCCTCACACTTCACCACATTAAACTCCATCCTTGTCCACTCAACCCCATCCATATCCTATTTTTGTGTCTTTCTCATGGCTTAACTTTCAACCTAACTTTATATTGTCAGCAAACTTGGATATTTTAGACTATGGTCCCCTCATCTGAATCATTAACGTATGTTGCAAATAGCTGAGGCCCCAGCATTGATCCTTGTGGCACTCCATTAGTTACAGTATGTCAACTTCAAAATGCACCATTTATTCCTACTTTCTGTTTTCTGTCTTCTTAACCAATCCTCTATCCATGTTAATACATTACTGCCAACCCTATCAGCCCTTATCTTGAGTAACAACCTTTTGTGTGGCAACTTATTGAATTCCCTTTGAAAACCTAAATATACCACATCCACTGGTTCCCCTTTTCCCACCCTACTAGTTATATTCTCAAAATATCTGATAGATTTGTTAATCGAAATTTCCTTTTCATAAATCCATGTTGACTCTGCCTAAATCATATCATTATTTTCTAAGCGCCCTGTTGCTGCTTCCTTAATAATAGATTCCAGCATTTTCCCAATGACTGATGTTAGGTTAACTGAGCTGTAGTTCCCTGTTTTCTCTCTCCCTCCTTTCTTGAATATCAGTTACATTTGCTAACTTCAAATCCACTGTGACCATTCCAGAATCTAAGGAATTTTGGAAAATCATAACCAGTGTATCCACTATCTCTGCAGGGTCCAAGAAAGTTGTTGGCTTTTAACCTCATTAATTAATTTATTTTATGATATTAATTAAGTTCCTCATTACATTTAGATCCTTGGTTTCTCACTACCTCTGATTTCTTTTTGTCTTCCACTGCAAAGACTCTCAAAATATTTGTTGAATGTCTGTGCCGTTTCCTTATCCCCAATTATAATTTTTCCCATCTCAACCTCTACCCACATTTACTTTCAATACTCTTTTCCTTTATACATGTAGAAGCTCTTACCATCTGTGGGTTTTTTTTTACATTTTTGGCTGGTTTATATTCATATTTTATTTTCTCCCTCTTTATCAATCTCTTAGTCATCCTTTGCCTGTAAAACTTCTAGTCCTCAAGCTTACATCCCTTCTTGGCAATATTATAAACCTCTTTAAATGTTCACAACTGCTTATCAACCATTATTTAATTTAATTTCCCAATCCACCTTAGGTAACTCATACTTCCAACCTATGTAATGAACTTTAAGTTCAATGTGTATACCTCAACTCAATTTGAAACTCTACCATATTCTAATCACTTTTTTGCCACAGGACCCCTTACTATGAGATTACTAATTAACCCTGTCTCATTGCACAAACCTAGATGTAAAATAGCTTGTTCCCTGATTTGTTTTCTATTGATTGTCTAGGAAATTATCTTGAATGCTTTCCATTAACTTGTCCTCCAAACTATTTTTGCCTATTTAATGTATCCAGTCTATAAGATTGTCACCCTCCCCCCCCCACCCCACAATTATTACATTAACTTTGTTGCAAATTCCCTGTATTTCTTGATATTCTGTCCAACAGTATAGCTATTCTTAGGGGGGCTACAAACCACTCCCGCTTGTTATTTTATCTACACCCACACTGAATCTACTTCCTGTTCTTCTAAGCCAAGATTCTTGTTCATTACTGTCCTTATATCATTCCTTATTATCAGAGCCCTAGAACAGTATGCTGAGGAACCAACTAGAGAATGGGTTGTTATAGATTTAGTGCTTTATAATGAGAAAGGGCTAATTTAATAATCTTGTTGTAAAGGAGTCCTTAGGGAAGAGTGACCATAACATGGTACAATTTTACATGAAGTTTGAAAGTGATGTATTTCAATCCAAAACTAGGATTTTAACATAGGTATTAGAAGAAGGTGTAGGCCATTCAGCCCCTCAAGCCTGCTCTGCCATTCAATACGATTCGATTATGGCCTTAATTTTACTTCTTCGCCTGCCCCTCCCATAACCCTGCACGATCAAAAATCTGTCTAACTCTGCCTTGAATATATTCAATACCCAGCTTCCCCACTCTCCCTCCCTGGCCCCACTCCCGTTCTCCCTCCCTGGCCCCACTCCCGTTCTCCCTCCCTGGCCCCACTCCCGTTCTCCCTCCCTGGCCCCACTCCCGTTCTCCCTCCCTGGCCCCACTCCCGTTCTCCCTCCCTGGCCCCACTCCCGTTCTCCCTCCCTGGCCCCACTCCCGTTCTCCCTCCCTGGCCCCACTCCCGTTCTCCCTCCCTGGCCCCACTCCCGTTCTCCCTCCCTGGCCCCACTCCCGTTCTCCCTCCCTGGCCCCACTCCCGTTCTCCCTCCCTGGCCCCACTCCCGTTCTCCCTCCCTGGCCCCACTCCCGTTCTCCCTCCCTGGCCCCACTCCCGTTCTCCCTCCCTGGCCCCACTCCCGTTCTCCCTCCCTGGCCCCACTCCCGTTCTCCCTCCCTGGCCCCACTCCCGTTCTCCCTCCCTGGCCCCACTCCCGTTCTCCCTCCCTGGCCCCACTCCCGTTCTCCCTCCCTGGCCCCACTCCCGTTCTCCCTCCCTGGCCCCACTCCCGTTCTCCCTCCCTGGCCCCACTCCCGTTCTCCCTCCCTGGCCCCACTCCCGTTCTCCCTCCCTGGCCCCACTCCCGTTCTCCCTCCCTGGCCCCACTCCCGTTCTCCCTCCCTGGCCCCACTCCCGTTCTCCCTCCCTGGCCCCACTCCCGTTCTCCCTCCCTGGCCCCACTCCCGTTCTCCCTCCCTGGCCCCACTCCCGTTCTCCCTCCCTGGCCCCACTCCCGTTCTCCCTCCCTGGCCCCACTCCCGTTCTCCCTCCCTGGCCCCACTCCCGTTCTCTTTCCCCGGCCCCAGTGTCCCTCCACGGCCCAGCTCCCCCTCCTTTGCTTCCTGGCCCCACTCCTTCTCTCTCATCAGCTGCTCCTTCTCTCTGTCGTCAGCTCCGCTGCCCAGATCTTTAATCTAAGCAAAGAAAATTAAGTAAGTCTGAGGCGCAAGTTGGCTGAGGTAGATTGGGGAACTAAATTAAAAGGTATGATCGTAGACAGGCAAAGGCTAGCATTAAAGAATTAATACATGGTTTCAAAAATTTACATTACTTTAAGGCACAAAAAGCAGGCAAGACAAATGATCCAACCACTTACTACCCACTTCTTTTCCATTTTTGTCTGTTTTTCAATAAGTTTAGTACCCTGCAACATTTAGTTCTCAATTTTGATCACCATGTAACCATGGCTCTGTAATGACAATTAGATAAAAATCTTTTTGTACCATAATTTATCTATCTTGTTATGAATGCTTTGTGCATTAAGATAAAGTGCTTTTAATTTTAACTTTTTACCATTTTTCCTTGACTTGACCTTATTCACTGACGAGCTATTATCATTAAACCTTTTGTCCTTTCCTGTCGCATTCTTTACCCAAATTACTAAACTATCCTGTAGCCTTGAATTTTCTCTTTAGATTTATAAATTTCTGCTGACTTGAACTCTTGTGCCAGCCCCATTTTTAGTTGAAAGCTCTGCCTGCAGCTCTAGTTATATCATTTGCCAGGACGCTGAGCCCAGCCCAGTTTAAGTGAAGCGCCTTCCAGTGGAACATCTCCCTCTTTCAGTCCTGGTGCCAAAGCCCCATGAATCAAAACTCCTGTGTCCCCACACCCAATCTTTGAGACATGCATTCAACTCACTGATTTGTTGACCCAATGCGAAAACTGATCAGCATTGGATCCAACAAGGTACAGTGATTGGAATGGATCTAACCTGACAGTGATTGGAATGGATCCAATCAGACACTGACCAGGATTGGATCCAGCCAGATAGTGATCACAATTGGATCCAATCGGATGATGATCGGGAATGAATCCATTTTGATTCGGATTGGGCATCGATCCAGATGGACTCTGGTCACAAAACTGTAGTTTGAGTTGAAGAAGCTGAGATATGAAAAGAAAAAGGAGGAAGTAAAAGCTAAAACAGCTTTTCAGTCCCGAGGGGGAAATATATCACAAAGCCCCAAGAAACATCAAAGAACAAATTTTATATTACCTTCTTAACATAGTAATAGGTTACAAGGCACTTCATAGCAGTGTTATAAGACAAAGTTTGGCACCAAGATACATAAGGAGCTATCAGGTCAAATGACCAAAAGCTTGGTCAAGGGAGTAGCTTTTAAAGGGGCATCTTAAAGGAGGAGACTTAGAGAAGCAGAGAGGTTTAGGGATGGAATGCTCAACAGATAAGGCATCATCTGTGGGGAGAAACCGAATTAACTCGACTTGAAACGTTAACTCTGTTTCCCTCCACGGGCACTGTCTGACCAGCTGAGTAGTTCCAGCATTCTGTTTTTATTTCAGATTTCCAGCATACGTGGTGTTTTGCTTTTGTATTTAGGTTTAAAGTGGGGGTTCTAGAGCTTAGGGCCTAGATGGCTGAAAGGCACCATCTCCAGTGGCGGAGCAATTAAAATCAGCTATGCATAAGAGGCCATCGTAGGGGGGTGTGCAGAGATCCTGGCGGATCATAGGGCTGGAGGAGATTACAGAGATAGGGAGCTGCAAAGCCATGGAGAGATTGGAAAACACGATGAGAATTTTAAAACTGAGGCATTGCCAGCCGGGGTAACAACGTAGGTCAGCAAGCACAGGTGTGTAGGCCAGGAGGGAAGAGTGAGGAATAAAACATTTTGACTTTGTCCTGAAAAGGCGGGTGTGAACTGCTCTACTGATGGCCTGAAGGGAGTTTTTGATTTCTGGACATTGGGAGTTTCTCCCTATTTATTATGACCTGATTGAGGCTGAAGAAGGGCAGAGGAGACACAGGTGAGCCAGCAGAAGGCTTTACCGTCACCATGTTGTTGCTGCCCAAGCAACGAGAGGGAAGAAGAGGAGGCTGGATGTGCTTTGTGTGCGAGATAAAATAACTTAGAACAGCACCCCAGTACAAGAGCAAAACACTGATGTTGGAAATCTGAAATCAAAACGCTGGAAATACTCAACAGGTCGGGCAGCATCTGTGGAGAGAGAAACAGGGTTAATGTTTCAGGCCGATGACCCTTCTCGTGGAAGGAAGAATAGAAATGAATAGGTTTAAAGCATGCGGGAGGGTAGGTAAAACAAACAGAAAAGTCTGCGATAGGGTGGAGCGCAGGAGAGATTAAATGACAAAAGGCTTCAAGGCACAAAAGCCAACAGGAGTGGGGATGGATAAAGTAAAGAGCCAAAAGACGTAACTAGGTGAGATGTGAATGGCTGGATAGCAGGCTATGATCTAAAGCTGTTGAACTCAGCGTCTAGCTCAGAAGGATAAAAGTACTGAGTCAAAAGGTGATCTGCTGTCCCCGAGCTTGTGTTGCACTTCACTCAAACACTGCAGCAGGCCAAGCACAGGAAGTACTCAGAGTGGGAGCAAGGTGGAGAATTGAAAGGACAAGCGACAGGAAGCTCAGGGTCAATTGTGGACTGAACAGAGGTATTTTGCAAAGCACTGTCAGTGTTTGATTTCTCCAATGTAGAGGAAATGGCAATGTGATCAGTAAATACAATATTCTAAATTGGAAGAGGTACAACTAAATCACTGTTTTACTTGGAAGGAGTGTAAGGGGCCTCGGATGATGAGAAGGTAGGAAGTAAAAGGGCAGATATTCCATCTCCTGTGCTTGCATGGTAAGGTGATGTGAGAAAGTGCGGGGGTGTTGGAGGTGACTGAGGAGTGGACCAGGGTGTAGAGGAAGGAACAGTTCTTTCTGAATGCTGAACGGCGAGGGCAGGAGAGGATGTCTTTGGTGGTGGCAGAAATGGCGGACGATGATCTATTGAATACGGAAGCTGCTGGGGTGGAAGCTGAGGACATGAGGAACACTATTGTGGCTCTGGAAAGGAGGGGATGGGATGAAATAGAACAGACACAGTGGGGCCCTATCAACCACATGGGGGGAATCATCAGTAGAAGAAAAAGGAAAATGTATCAGAAGTGCTCACATGGAAGGTTGAATCGTCCAAACAGATGCGATGAAAACAAAGAAACTGGAATAGATTCCTTACAGGAAGTGGGTGCAAGGGACATAGAAACATACGAATTAGGAGCAGGAATAGGCCACTCGGACCCCTCAAGCCTGCTGCACCATTCAATAAGATCATGGCTGAACTGAATGGAACCTCAATCCCACATTCCTGCCTACCCCCCGATAACCTTTCACCCCCTTGTTAATCAGGAATCTATCTAGCTCTGCCTTAAAAATATTCAAAGACTCTGTTTCCACCACCTTTTGAGGAAGGCAGTTCGAAAGACTCATAACCCTTTGAGAGAAAAAATTTCTCCTCACCTCTGTCTTAAATGAGTGACCCCTTATTTTTAAACAGTGATCCCTAGTTCTAGATTCTCCCACAACCTCTCCACATCCATCCTGTCAAGACCCCTCAGGATCTTAAAGGTTTCAGTTAAGTTACCTCTTACTCTTCTACATTCCAGTGGATGCAAGCCTAACCTGTCCAGCCTTTCCTCATAAGACAACCCACCCATTCCAGGAATTAGTCTAGTAAACCTTCTCTGAACTGCTAATACATTTACATCTTTCTTCAAATGAAGAGACCAGTACTGTACACAATACTCCAGATGTGGTCTCACCAATGCCCTGTACAACTGAAGCATAACCTCCCTACTTTTGTATTCAATTCCCCTCACAATAAATGATAACATTCTATTAGCTTTCCTAATTACCTGCTGTACCTGCATACTAACCTTTTGTGATTCATGCACTAAAATACCCAGATCCCACTGAATCTCAGAGCTCTGCAATCTCTCACCATTTAGATAATAATTTTTTTTTTATTCTTCCTGCCAAAATGAACGATTTCACATTGGCCCGCATTATACTCCATTTGCCAAATCTTTTTGCTCTCACTTAACCTGTCTATGTCACTTTGTAGCCTCCTTACGTCCTCTTCAAAATTTACCTTCCCACCTTTCTTTGTGTCATCAGTGAACTTAGAAACCATTCCGTCGGTCCTTTCATCCAAGTCCTTGAGGCTAAGTTGCGATGTGGAAAAGGCTCATACCCACCTTGTGACAAGAGTACATGAAGGGCGTTGAAGAGGGGTCAAGGGTAATGAGGATCAGTCAAGGGTTCTGGGGGGCATACAGGAAAGTGGTGCTGAGACCACAACCAGATCAGCCATGATCTTATTGAATGGTGGAGCAGGCTCGAAGGGCGAAGTGGCCCACTCCTATGTTCCTAAGAGGTGGGGATCCTGGATCAGGTGGTTGCTGGAGGCCATGGTTGCGGATCAATCTCGCTGCTGAAGGTTAGGCCTTACTCATTGAGTCCCAAGGCCTGTTTGTGAGATTGTGGATCACACTGCTTAAGGAGTTATGTGCAGAGGCTAGAGAAGTTGCGATTGGATGCCTCAGATTTAACAGCGATGTTCAAAATTATGAAGGATTTTGATAGAGTAAGTAAGGAGAAACTGTTTCCAATGGCAAGAGAATCGGTGACTGGGACATAGGTTTAAGGTAATGGGGGAAAAAAGCCAGAGAGGAGAAGAGGAGGCATTATTTTACACAGTGAGTTGTTGTGATCTGGAATGCACTGACAGAAAGGGTGGTGGAAGCAGATTCAATAGTAACTTTTCAAAGGGAATTGAATAGATATTTATCCATCGTCCAAAATCACTATAAAAACAGTTTACCTAGTCAGTATCATATTCTGTTTGTGGAAGCTTGCTGTGCACAAATTGGCTGCTGCATTTCTTGCATTATAACAGTGACAATATTTCTAAAGTACTTCATTGAATGTAAACTGCTTTGGAATGTCGTGAGATTATGTAAAGTGCTAGATAAATGCAAATTCTTTCTTTTCTTCTTTAGGGCATTTAAATACATGGCATTGATATTGTGGTACATATTCTATTATTATAAGTGGCGGATAAACTCGTTCTGAATGTCACCACAATGAATACATTCCAAAAATAATGCTGAGTTTAGATTTTGTTCTTTGCAACCACAAATAGTTTGGGTTTATGATCCATAATGTGTCACCATCACTGAGTGAGGGGAAAGACAGCTTGATGCTGGGCAATGCCACTTTAAAACCAGAGCAAGATTGTGTGCTGGAAATAGACTCTACAATAAAATTTAAATCCAAAGCACTGACAGTGAGCATCTTGGATTTTGACAAGGATGTGGTTCCTTTCCAAAATTCCCCAACACCAGTACATTCATTCTATTCCTTTTTGGTCAAAGGAATGTTTCTGCCTCTCATTCCTAGTGGACTGTACCACAAAATGATGTCATAAGTTGCCCTTCACCCTATGACCATCATCCAGTGGACCAGTCTATGTGAAGAGAGGGGAACAATGTTTAGTGGGAATTGTCACCATGAAAACGCACAGGATTTATGTTAGGTGTTAATGGGGAGTGATGCAATAAATGTCCTTGTATATTGAGCTTCACATTGGCAAGCTTCATTATTCATTGAATAAAAAACAAAAGCAAAATTTCTACAAACCCATCGTTTACACTTTAGGATGGTGTCTACAAGTTGCAAAAAACAACCTTATGAGCAGTATGTTCCAGATAATCCCAGAACTAAGATCCCCATTCTCTGCCTGCTTCCAATTTCTTCACATTCCTCCCTATTCCTTTCCACTCTCTCCTCTCAATTCCTTTTTCTACCCTCTCAAATTCTCCCTCCTCATTCTTCCCATTTTCTATCTCCCTTCGTTTCCTTCTGATTCCTACCCACGTTCCAATATCCTTGTATTTCCTACCTCCATCTTATTCCCTTCATCCAGTTCCCTCCTTCCCTCCAATTCCCCAATCCTTCCTATTCCCTTCTTCCTCCAATTCCTTCCCATCCTGCACCCAATTTCTTTCAATTCCCTTCCCCAGTTCCTTCTCATTCCCTCCCTGCCCCAAATTCCTTCCTGTTCCTTCTCTCAATTCCTCTCATTTCTTTCCCATCCCTTTCAAAAATTACAGCAATTCTGATGCCTGAATATTAACTGGAACTAAAACAAAAACAAAAATACCTGGAAAAACTCAGCAGATCTGGCAGCATGTGCGGAGAGGAGCACAGTTAATATTTCAAGTCCGAATGACCCTTCAACAGAACTTGAAGGGTCATTTGGACTCGAAATGTTAACTGTATTCCTCTCTGCAGATGCTGCCAGACCTGCTGAGTTTTTCCAGGTATTTTTGTTTTTGTTTTGGATTTCCAGTATCTGCAGTTTTTTTTATTGTTTTTATATTAACTGCAACTAGTTCATTTGCCCTTCATGGCTAAGTGAGCAATTGCACTAGACTGGGATGTCACTGAGTCAGGAAGTTCCCAGTCTGTAGTGAGCTAGCTAATGTCCTCACCTTGATCAGCAGTTTCCATGGCAACAGTCCCCACTAAATATTGCTCCCCTCTATTCATATGGACTGGTCCACTGGATGATGTCATAAGGTGCAGAACAAATTATGACATCATTTAGTGGCACAGCCCACTAGGAACAAGGGGGGGAGAAACATTCCTTTGACCAAAAGGGAATTGAATGAATATACTGGTGGCAGAGAATTTTGGAAAAGAACTTCATCCTTGTCAAAATTCAAGATGCTCACTGTCAGTGATTTGGATTTAGATTTTATTGTAACATTTATTTCCAGCACAATCTTGCTCTGGTATTAAAGTGGCATGGCCCAGCATCAAGCCCTTCACTCAGTAACCGGCATTTCAACTGTCCTCAGCAACCCCCCCCCTCCGCCTTCACTAAACCATGGGAGTAGAGAATAAAGTGACTGAGAATCCTGCACCTGATGCTTTCTGGTGAACTCCTCCCGCACAGGTGGACAGAGGGTAAGGATAGGGTTAGCTGTGATACTGCCCCGCAATTGACTGTACTCATTGTTGGAGGCAGTAAATGAAGAATGGAAAGGCAGTAGCATAGTGGTATTGTCAGTGGACCAGTATTCTGGAGACCCAGGGTAATGGACTGGGGTTCAAAGCCCACCACAGCAGATAGGTGCAATAAAAATCTGGAATTAAAAGTTTAATGATAACCATGAAACCCATTGTCATAAAAACCCATCTAGTTTACCAATGCCCTTTAGGGAAGGAAACTTGCTGTCTTTACCTGGTCTGGCCTCCGTGTGACTCCAGGCAGCAATCTGTTTGACTCTTAAATGGGTGATAAATGCTGGCCTAGCCAGTGATGCCCACATCCCACAAGTGAATAAAAAAAATGGATACCAGTGCTAGGATTTTGCAACCTATATAAAACCTAAATGTGCATTATCACAATCAAGCCACCAAAGCGTTGCCAAAAACTGGCCATAGAGGGAGATTTTATGGAGCATATTAAAGGAGGGCAGCTGCAGAACATGGGGCCTTAGCAGCTGAAGAGACCGCCACCTATGGTAGGGTGAGAGAAATCGGGGGTGCTCAAGAAACCTGAAATGTGACCATTTATTTTACGAGGAAAGAAGCAAAGTCCACTGAAAGATCAAAAAACCCCAAATGTAAAATTTACTTCCTGCAGGCAGGAAGATAAGGTGCTGAAGTTAGTTATTAGCTTGGATTCCCTCTCATGTGTGTTCCAGTCACTGCTCCTGGATTCTTCCCACATGAAGTTATTCCGCACAAAGGTGCAAAAGTCTAACCAGTGAATTATTGCCCTCCACGAGTCTTTTTTTGGTTGCATTTCCCAGATGTTGTTAAATTTTACTACAGGACAGTCCTGAGTGAGTCCAGGAGAATTGCTGGAGATTTGACTGTGAAGGTTAACTACTTATTTGCCAGTGCTACATTTGAGCTTGTCAAGGTCTCCCCTGCAGTAACTCTTTGCTGCATCCCCTTACTCCCTCACGTAACCTCACTTTAAGCAAAGCTTTGCTGCTAATCGCTGACACACATCAATTATCGCTTCCTAACAAGGAAACTATCCAAACCTCTTTAAAACCCTGCCCAACATCACCTCATGATATCACCATCTGTATTACAACCCTCAATACAACTCCTTTTCTGCAGCAACTTAACCCTCACTATAACCCTTTCTCTGTGGCATAACCAAGGGGAAGAGGGTGCCTGATGTGGTTCAAAATGAGGGGAGAGAGAACGGGATTATACAAACCAGTCAGAACTTCAGTCTGGTAAAGAAATCTTGTCTGGGTCACTGCTTTCGCTGGGGCCAAGGTGGTCTGAAATACTCGGAGATTCGGTTTGGTTTATCTCAGGATAAGCCAAGTAAATGCGATCCCCCTCTGTACAAAGCCAAGGCTTAAAATGGATGCTAATTCTAAATTCATCTCTGCATGCTGTGGGTCCCAGCCTCGATCGTCCTTGAATTATGAAATTATGAGGGGTTTTGATGGAATGAATAAGGGGCAACTGTTTCCACAAGCAACAAGGCAAGTAACCAGAGGACACAGAGTAAAAATCTGTGAGGGGTGGGGAATTGACATTGCAATTGGGAAAATAACCAAAGACAACAATGGGGGGGGGAAAAATAATTTAAGCAGCAATGTGCTGTAATCTAGAATCTGCCTGAAAGGACAGAGGAAGCAAATTCAATTGTAACTTTCAAAGAGAGTTTGATTAATATTTGAAAAAGAAAAAAATTGCAGGGCTATGGAGAAACAGTGGGGGCAATGGAAGTAATAATTCTTTCAAAGAGCTGGCAAGGGCATGTTGGGCTGAATGGCCTCCAACTATGCTGTAGGGCACTATAAATACTAAAACAATAACAATTTACATTTGTATAATGCCTTTAAAATTGCTCTTCTCTTCAACCCATTCCTCTTGATCCCAAACCTACCTCAGTTCCGTCGCTTCAGTTACTACGAGATTAATACAACTCGCATTGCATTAACCTTTGCTTCCAAGCACTCTGCTTTGTCCATTGTCCACCATCATTTCAGCTCCTCCATGTGAAGCTCAATGTGATTCACCACAATGCACCTTGGCCTGCCTCAGAGTTTGGGAGCATGCCCCAAATCTCTGTTTCTATTCCCATAAATCCGACCCCATTCATTCAGGAGTTGAGCTTTTCCCTGCTCCCTCTGGCAGTGGCTGGCTGCATGTTTAGACCTTGATTTTCCCCACTAAAGAGCAAGACTTGCATTTATATAGTGCCTGTCACAACCTCAGGAACCACCCCCCCACCGCCCCACCCCCCAAAGGGATTTACAGCCCAAGGGTGCACTTTTTTGTTATGAAGTCACTATTGCACTGCAAGGGCTGAACTTTGCACTGAGCAGGTGGGCGCGTGCCCGACCCACTCGAGCGTAACATGACGCTCGAAGACGTCAGGCGAGCATCCCGACTCATCGGGCACTCGTGTGGTATTTCGGCTGGTGGGTGCGCGCAAGAGTCGGCAGCGCCTGCCAACAATTAACAGGCCTACTAAGGTCATGAAAGTATTAACCGAATTCAATTCTCCGCTGCCCGTCCAATCGGCCAGGCGGCCCTTGGATTTTTTTTTAATGAAACCTCATCCACCGACGGGATGAGGTTTCCAGCAGGAATTAAAAAAATAAAAAATAATGTTGATAAGTCACTTTTAAGTTCTTTATTTTTGGATTTTAAAAAAAATCTTCAGCTCCCAGGGGCAGGTCTGTGCCTCAGGGAAATGTCGTCGCATGCACCCGATGCACACCCGCAAACTTCTGCGCTCGCCCCCCCCCTCCCCCCCCCCCCCCCCCCCCCCCCCGCCCCCGTTTTGGCAGCGCTCAGTGTTGTAGCGCACTTTTCACGCTGGCTGGCCGGATATTGGCCAGCCAACATGAATCGACGTTGGGGTCCGATCGCGGGCAGCGGCCGGCTTCATGGCCACTCCCAGGCCCACCCGCCGCGCACGCCTGACGAGGGCAAAATCCTGCCCTAAGAAATGTGGCAGGCAATTTTTTTCTGTAAAGTCCTCCAAACAGCAATGGGATAATGACCAAATAATCTATTTCACTACCACGCGTTAAAGGACAAATATTAGCCAGTGTACTGACAGAACTTCTGTGCTCTTCTTCAAATGAATGCCGTCATCTAAACAAGAGGGCAGACGTGGCCTTGGCTTAAAGTCACACCTGAAAAAGACGACACCTCCAATAGTACAGCACTGGTGTTGTCAGTTTGGATTATGGGCTCAAGTCTCTCCTGGAGCGTGGCCTGAATGCACAATGTTCTTACTCAGAGGTGAGAGTGGGTGAGCCAGGCTGACACTCTATCACAATGCATTGAAACAGAGCCTAGCCAGGTTGTGACTAGGGTCCAGTTCAATCCAACTATTAAACCTCAGAGGGTTAAATTTTCGAACAAAGCTTCCTTCTGCAGAGCCTTCCCGATTGTTGATGTTTTCCTTCACATTGTAAATGAAAGGACTCTGTGTGAAATTGATATTGAATGGAGGTTATTTTTTTGGACGAACACAGTGACCTTCAGTTTTCCCCATCGGATGATGCCAGCAGTGGCTGACACGACATGGAACATTGTGGGGCCTTGATAACATCAGCTCAGCGAGTAGAACATTAACAATGGAAGCCTCATATTTTTCTCTTGCTCGGGGTGTGGCAAGGCCAGTATTTGTCAAATATCCGTGGTTACCCTGAGGAGGTTGGTGATGGGCCTTCTTCTTGAACTACTGGTTTAATACAAGTCAGTCACCTACTAGGCCACTTTAGAGGGCATTTAAGAGTCCTGACTGTGGAACTGGGGCATTAGTGAATGAGTGAGGCCGTTAGAACAGTTCAACCAGCTTCATGCTCATTTTTACTAATCTCAGTAATTCCCAAACTGCTATGGTGGGATTTGACTGCTAGCTAGCCCAATAACCTGACCACGACACTACTGCAGCCTCGCATATTTTTAGATGCTGGATTGTGGACACAAGCCACAAGACAAGCTGATAATTTTTTTAAATGTTTCGATCAGATGTGGGTGTCACTGGCAAGGGTCAGCATTTGTTGCCCATTCCTGCCTGCCCTTGAACTAAGAAAGTAGTTAACCACATTCACATGTAGGCCAGACCAGGTAAGGGCAACAGATTTCCTTTTCTAACAGATGTTTATGACAATTTCATGGTACTGCATTTCCTGACACTTTAGTCCAGGTTTTATTAATTGAGTTTAAATTCCACCAGTTGCCATGGTGGGATTTGAACTCACGTCCCCGGAGCATTAGCACTTGGATTATTAGTACAGTGACGCTACTATTAACCACTGTCTCCCTCTATGTAGGCAGATCTGTTTTGTTGTTAACTGTGATGAATGGCATTGGTGGTTGATGGGTCTCTGTCCCTCCTCACCACAGCAATCTGATGGACAGGGAAGTGTATTGGTAATTCCCTCTTCCAGGACAGCAAGGAAACAAGGGACATCTTTGGAGGTGGGACAAATGAACCACTCTCTTCATTCAAAGTATATGCTTCCCTTCATCTCTTAGCCTCAGTTGATGAATATAACACTTGGTATGGTACTGAGTCAAGCAAACCAGGTTCGGGTTTGAATCAGTTCAGAGACTGCTGATCTCAGCTGGGATGGAAGTAAGGTGAATATAATTGATATAAAAGCAGAAAACGCTGCAAAAACTCAGCATGCCCGGCAGCATCTGTGGAGTGAGAAACAGTTAACATTTCGAATCTGTATAACTCTTCTTCAGAGCTGAAGGGGTAGATATGTGATGGATTTATTAGTGTTTAAGAGGGGGTGGAGCAGGTGGAGCAAAACAGAAGGTCAGGGATAGGCGGTAGCTCAAGAGAGAATTGACAAAGATGTCATGGACACAAAACAAGGGGTATGTTAATGGTGGTGTTAAAGACTCAAGAAGGTGCTAATGGTGGCATAAAGATAAGATAGCAGAATGTGTTAATAGCAGAACAAGGATCACATTTCTACCTCTCTATAGCTCTGATGAAGAGTCATACAGACACGAAATGTTAACTCTGTTTCTCTCTCCATGGATGCTGCCAGACCTGCTGAGTTTTGCAGCATTTTCTGTTTTTATTTCAGATTTCCCGCATTCACAGTATTTTGCTATTATTATATGAATATAATTGATCTTAATTTCCTGGTGGCAGGGAGTAGAGAAAAGAACCAGATAAGATCCACACTCCTGATGACGGTCCTGTGACTCCAGGAAGTGCACGTGTGCATTGGATAAGAATATATTTGGGTTCAAAGTTCATGTCCCTGATCACCATTGAGTGACTATTACTTGAGAGTGCATATATGTGCCTGTGCATTTGTGAATGCAAGTGTGTGTATGTTTTTGCAAGTGTGTGTATGTTTTTGCAAGTGTGTGTATGTTTTTGCAAGTGTGTGTATGTTTTTGCAAGTGTGTGTATGTTTTTGCAAGTGTGTGTATGTTTTTGCAAGTGTGTGTATGTTTTTGCAAGTGTGTGTATGTTTTTGCAAGTGTGTGTATGTTTTTGCAAGTGTGTGTATGTTTTTGCAAGTGTGTGTATGTTTTTGCAAGTGTGTGTATGTTTTTGCAAGTGTGTGTATGTTTTTGCAAGTGTGTGTATGTTTTTGCAAGTGTGTGTATGTTTTTGCAAGTGTGTGTATGAGTTCTAGTGTGTGTATGTTTTTGCATGTAGTGTTTGAGTTCTAGTGTGTGTTTGAGTTAATACATGTGTGTGACTGTCTGTGCATGTTTGTAAGGATGTGTGTGTGTGTGTGTGTGTTTGTTTCTGTGGTTGTTGAGAGCGTATGACTCTGTTTAGTAGTGCATGCATGTGTGTTTGACATTACACCCATATGTGTACGTGTCAGCATATGCATGTTTGTGCAATCTTGATAGGGCGTGTGTTTGTGTGTCTCTGCGTGTGTTTGTGTGTCTCTGCGTGTGTTTGTGTGTCTCTGCGTGTGTTTGTGTGTCTTTGTGTTTGTGTGTGTGTGTGTCTCTGTTTGTGTGTCTCTGTTTGTGTCTGTGTGTGTGTTTAAACTGAACACTGGAAGTTTCTCTCCTCCCTAACACAGCCCAGATATGAACCATGTCACTTTTCTGGCCCAGCACAATATCAGGTGACTCATTTAATCACAAGCTTGGGTGGGACATGTATTGGATTTTATGCCTAGTGTTCATTATATTTTGGTTGTTCTTGTGAAACAGGTGATGTGCTTTGGATGGTCACTTTATCAGTGACGTACCTTTGCTCATTTAGTTGCTATTTCTGTTGGCATCTGTTGTATGATTTGCCTACATGCCATTGTAATGTAAAGGTGCTCAGCAGAATAAGGGTTAATGTGGGACTGGAGAATAGCACTACCCACGATATGATGTATAGAGTCACATGGTAATAGACTGAGAGAACAGTCTAGAAAGAACACTCTGGAACCAGCCTGCATGGAGGTAACAGCACCATGCATGACAGTAACCTGGGATCTATAAATAATTAAAGGTTAACAATAAACCGTTCATGTTTAAATATACAAATCTCAAGATCTCATCGTTGAGACCCTATGGCACATCAAAATACAATAACACCACTTCAACCTCAGTTTTAGATTCTTGATTACTAAATTCCAGTCTGCAACTCATTTCCAAATATCCATTATTGTATAAATAAACCATCTGAACCCCTCGATTAGATTCCAGTCTGTAACCCAGTCCTGAGTATCCATTACTCTACATTCAAATGGTCTGAACCCCCCCAATTAGATTCCAGTCTGTAACTCACCCTATATATCTATTACTCTGAATTAAAGCACGTTTCACTATAATTAACCCTCTGGGGGATGAACAAGATTTCCCTTGGGCAACCCTCTGGAAAGGTAATTGTGATTTGATTCGCTGTGGTGAGGGCAACACTGCATCCTTTTACATGTGAGAACATTAGTGGAAGATTATGTATCTTCTTCTATATTAGAGGTTAGTTAGAGAGACAGTAATGTATGTACCCATGGAAATCATATAGCAGTGTAGGCCTCACTGCAATGAGGAAGTAAGCAGTCAACACTCTTAAGCCGCAGAACCCACACGGGTAAAATATCGTACTCTGAGTGGCTCAGTATCGGTAAGATCCACCCTATAGTAATATCACATTTTATAATGAAAAAAACCCCAAAACATTCTCATCTCCTTCACAGCTTAAAATATAATGGAGAACTGTTAGTGTCATGTCACCCTCGACTTGACTTTCCATTTTGCCTCATTGAATCTTATCTGAGCTGCAAGGATGCCACAGTTAGTCCAGTTTAGGAGCTCTTTCAACACTAAATAACTGCAGACACTTCTCACACCTGCATCCATTATATTTTAAGTTGTGAAGGAGATGAGAATGTTTTGGGTTTTTTTTTTCATTATAAAATGTGATATTACTATAGGGTGGATCTTACCGATACTGAGCCACTCTGAGTACGATATTTTTCCCATGTGGGTTCTGTGGCTTGAGTGTTGACTGCTTACTTCCTCATTGCAGTGAGGCCTACACTGCTATATGATTTCCATGGGTACATACATTACTGTCTCTCTAACTAACCTCTAATATAGAAGAAGATACATAATCTTCCACTAATGTTCTCAATGCAGTTCAGCCCTTTGCTTGTTTTTGCGGTAAGTGCTTCTTGCTTCCATTGCCCTGACCACATTAATTATCACAGATGGTGCGGTTCATCGATTATACTACTGGGGCCATGTTAATGATCAGTTAAAAGCGGGTCGTGGTCTGGTCAAGTGAAAGAGCTAGAAAGACGCCTATTTTATCGGTCTCTTTTATCTTTGTGTAGGAATGTCAATTCTGGTTGGAGGTAGTCCCGGAGATTTTGTCACCTGACTGCCCACCACCACCTGCCTCTCCCCTGGGCTCTGCCATTGGTCATTCAACATGTCCACCCTTGTGGCGCCCTGCCTTCCTGTGGCCAATTGGGACCCCTATTACCTGATAGGCTATTTGACTGACAGCCAAGAAATATCCAATGTTCCACCTCCAATATTTTTCTAACAAAGGATTAAAATAATCACAGTTTATTTATTGGCCCTATGATTATGTTCTCCAGGATTGCTCACAGCAGTGCCCTGGAGATTGAACTTCAGTTAAACTGCAGGGTCCAGGACAATCCTGAAAGCTTGGCAATCCTACTCTAGCTGCTGAATCTGTATTAGCAGTGTTAGCATTATAGCTCAAATAGTCGTTTTGTAGTACAGAGCTTGAGTATTGCTGTAAAGAAGAGATATTTTTAGTTGAAGTTTCTCGTCTTGCACTTGTCAGGACAATTCGCAAGAATACCAATGTAAAATTGTTGTTCCCTTTACATTTGGTATTCTTGCAAACTGTGCTGATGAGTGCAGACAAAAAGCTTTGACAAAAAATGTCTCTTTTTCAGCAGCACTCAATATAGCTCAATGGGTAAAACTCTTACCTCTGAGTTAGAGTGTCATGGATTTAAGTCGTTCTCCAGAGTCTTGAGAAAAAAAATCCAGGCTGACATTGTCACGACAGTGGACTACAGCCCCAAATTACTTACGGGCATATTGCACTTGTAAGGAAGACGTGTTTTTTTTAAAAAAAAAGACATACAAGCAAAAGCTGGCTGAGAATGTAAAGTAACCACGTTCTGGAAAACATCTATGTGGATTATACTTAACCAACTATTCCAGAGAGAACATGGAATGTCGCATCTAAAAAGGTGTCAAGGTTTGCAAACAGTTTTTTGGCCTTGGAAAACGGTGAGAGTGACGGTTCCTCTGTGGAGGCCAACCAGAGCCAAGGCCATGGCACTGAGGGTGGTCCAGCTGCTCAGGGTGGGAGGAAGAAGTGTGGAAGGGCAGGAGTGGTAGGGGAGTTGTTAGTGAGGGGAGCAGACAGGTGCTTCTGTAGCTATAGATGTGACTCCAGGCAACGTGGTATGTTGCCTCCTGGGTGCCAGGATCAAGGATGCTACGAAATGGCTGCAGGGCATTCTGAAGGGGGATGGTGACAGCCAGAGGTTGTGGTCCATGTTGGGACCAATGACATAGAAAGAAAGATAAATGAGGCCCTGCAAGCAGACTTTAGGGAGTTAGACAGGAAATTGAAAAGCAGGACTTCAAAGGTAGTGATCTCCGGATTACTCCCGGTGACACACAGTAGTGAGTATAGGAACAGAAGGATAGAGCAGTTAAAAGTGTGGCTGGAAAGAATGTGCAGGAGGGAGGGCTTTAGACTCCTGGGGCATTGGGATCATTTCTGGGGGAGGTGGGACCTGTACAAGTTGGACGGGTTACATCTGAACAGGAACAGGACCAACATCCTCACGGGGAGGTTTGCTAATGCGGTTGGGGTAGATTTAAACTAAATTGGCAGGGGCATGGCATCCTGAAAAGTAGTTCAGAGGGAAGAGAAGCTGAGATGGAATTAGAAGTTAAAACGCTAGTAAGTGAGTCTAGACGGCAGAGGAAAGATAGGCTAGATAAGAAAGAAGTGAGTTTAGCAAGGTTAAATGGAATTATTTTAATGCAAGGTACCTGAGAAATAAGACAGACGAGCTGAGGGCACAGATAGGCACGTGAGAGTATGATATCAAAAATGTAATCAAATTTCAGAGAATTGTAAGAATAAAAGGGCAGTGATAGGGGGTTTGAACTACCCAAATATTAACTGGGATAGTTTTAGTGTGCAATGTAGGGAGGGAGCAAAATTCTTAAATTCCATCCAGGAGAACTTTTTTAGCCAGTATGTAGAAAACTGAACAAGGAACGGGGCAGTTCTGGACCTAATATTCGGAAATAAGCCCAGGCAGGTGGGAGGCATGTCAGCAGGGGAGCATTTTGGAGATAGTGATCATAGCTCAGCTGGATTTACGCTAATTATGGATAAGAATAAGGTTGGGCCAGGAATAAAAGTTCTAAACTGGGGAAAGGCTAATTTTACCAAGATGAGATATGATTTGGCCCAAGTGGACTGGGAGCAGCTACTTGCAGCTGAAACTGTGTCAGAGCAGTGGGAGGCATTAAGGAGGAAATAGCAAGAGTACAGGACAAATATATGTTCCTTTAAAGACAAAGCGGGGGACCAAGTCCAGAGAATCCTGGATGTCAAGGGACATAAAGGTTAGGATTAAGAAAAAAAGAGAAGCTTATGGCAGATACCAAGACAGAGACCTGAAAGAGTATAAAAAGTGCAGAGGGGAACTTAAAAAGCAAATTAAGAAAGCTAAGTGAGCGCACGAGAAAGCATTGGTGGATTGGTGGATATAATAAAGGAAAAACCAAAGGTGTTTTATTTAAAGGGCAAGAGAATAACAAGTGGGAGAGTAGAGCCAATTAGGGGCCATAGAGGTAACCTGTGTGTGGACCCGGAAGATGTAGGTGCAGTCCTCAATGAATATTTTGGTCTTCATAATGGAAAAGGGCGACACAGCTATAGACATCAGGTTGGAGGAATCTGAAACATTAGAGGAAATTAACAAAGAGAGAGAGCAGGTACTAGCAGGTTTAGCGGCCTTAAAAGTGGGTAAATCCGCAGGTCCAGATGAGAGGTATCCCAAGCTGTTGAGGGTGGCAAGGGAAGAGATATCAGGGGCCCTGGCAGTAATTTTCAAATCCTTCCTGGCCACAGGTGAGGCGCCAGAGGACAAAACGACTGCTAACATTGTCCCATTATTAAAAAAGGGAGGAAGGGATAGACCAGGAAATTACAGGCCAGTCAGTTCAACCTTGGTGGTGGGTAAGTTATTAGAAAGAATTCTGAGGGACAGAATATATCTGCACTTGGAATGACATGGATTAATCAGGGATAGTCAGCATGGATTTGTAAAAGGAAGGTTGTGTTTGACAAATATCCTTGAATTTTTAGAGGAAGTAAGCAGGAATGTTGATGAGGGTAATGCATTTGATGTGGTCTACATGGAATTTAGCAAGGCTCTTGATAAGGTCCCTCATGGCAGACTGGTCAAGAAAGTAAGAGCCCATGGGATCCAAGGCAAAGTGGCACATTGGATCCAAAATTGGCTGAGAGGCAGAAAGCAGAGGTTGATGATAGAGAAATGTTTCTGTGACTGGAAGTCTGTTTCCAGTGGGGTTCCTCAGGGTTCAGTGATGGGGTCCTTGCTGTTTGTGGTGTACATAAATGATTTGGACTTAAATGTAAGGGGTACAAAAAAGAAGTTCGCAGTTGACATGAAAATTAGTAGGGTGGCAAATAGTGAGGAGGATAGCTGTAAACTGCAGGAGGGTATCAATGGACTGGTCAGGTGGGCAGACCAGTGGCAAATGGAATTCAACCTGGAAAAGTGTGAGGTAATGCATTTGGGGAGGGCTAACAAGGCAAGGGATTACACTATGAATGATAGGACCCTAGAAAGTACTGAAGATGAGAGGGTGTGCATATCCATAGGTCCTTAAAGATAGCAGGGCAGGTCCATAAGGTAGTCAAGAAGGCATATGGGATACTTGCATTTATTAGCTGAGGTGTAGAATTCAAGAGCAGGGAGGATATGCTGGAATTGTATAAAACACTGATTAGGCCACAACTGGAGTATTGTGTGCAGTTCTGGTCACCACGTTAAAGGAAGGATGTGATTGCACTTACCTTGGCTGGAGGGTCTGAGCTATGAGGAAAGATTGGTTAGACTGGGGTTGTTTTCCTTGGAACAACAAATGTTGAGACCTGATAGAGGTGTGTAAGATTGAGGGGCATAGATAGGGTGGATAGGAAGGCACTTTTTCCATTAGAAGAGGGGGTCAATAACCAGGGAACATGCATTTAAGGTAAGAAGTAGAAGTCTAAGAGGGGAGTTGAGGGAAAATGTTTTCACCCAGAAGGTTATGGGAGTCTGGAACTCATTTCCTGAAAGGGTGGTTGAGTCAGAAACTCTCATAACATTTAAGAAGTATTTAAATATTCACTTGCATTGCCATAGTTTCCAGGGCTATGGGCCAAGTGCTGGAAAATGAGATTAGTGTAATCAGATCTTCATTGACCGGTGTGGATGTGATGGGCTGAATGGCCTCCTTCTGTGCTGTAGATGTCTGAGTCTATGAGCCTACTTCAGACAAAGACACTTGAAAGGAAGAGACAAAATGCAAAAGACTGAACTTTAATCTCCTGTGGTTGTAGAGAGAATGGAGACTGATTGCCATCTCAGCAGAAACCACCTCCGATTGAGTTATATCTCAAAATGTGGAAATGACCTGAGTTGAAAGAAAACAAACTCAGGGTGAAGGGCATGTTTGTTCTTTTCCCTTCCAGGGTTAAAATTAATTAAAAAGCTAGCTGCTGACCTGATATGGGTGTTCTAGTTCTGTTGTGCTAGTGAGAAAAACAGCAGAAGATGATCAACCAGGCACCCCTTTGCAGCTTGTAGGCAAAGGCTCTCTCCTCCCTCTGTTGCTGGGGGCAAGTCAGCAAATCCACAATCAAAAAAAGAAAATAAGACAGCTCCTTCAGCCAACCTGCAGAACCCAGTGTCTCCAAACCAACTGCTAAACTGACCAAGTCAGCTCTACTGGAATCACCCAACTTAACGGCCACAACGTTTCGTCATCTACATCTCACGGACAAGCCAAAGACTAATTCCTATATCTTTTTTAACTTTTATTTATAGACTTAACAGCTCATCTGAAGGCTAGCACTTCTGACAATGCAGCACTCCCTCAGTGCTGCCCTGGAGTGTCAGCCCCTGAAGTTAGACTTGAACTAGCACCGTTCTGGATTAAAGTCGAGAGTGCTATCACTGAGCCATGGCTGGCCCTGAGGAAGGTGGCTGTATGGTACCCCTGCTCTACTCTAGTATGCCCATTTCGTATGTTCAAAGTTTTGAACCCAGTTAGACTTCAATGGAAAAGGCGCCCCAATATTAATCGAAAATTGATATCCTCTTGTTGCGGGGTTTTGTGACTCTTTAAGCTGTTCTGTCACAGAGGTTCCTGGGCAACCCAAACTGAGGGGGCCCAGCGTTGATGTTCAAAACACCACAACGAGCATGGAGTTGCTGGTATAACCTTTTTTTTCTTTATTCTTTCATGGAGTGTAGGCATTGCTGGCAAGGCCAGCATTTGTTGCCTATCCCTTCTTGTCCTTAAACTGAATGGCTTGCTAGACCATTTCAGAGGGCAGTTAAGAGTCAACCACTGTGGGTTTGGAGTCACATGTCAGCCAGACCAGGTAAGGACTGTAGTTTCCTTCCCTAAAGGACATTAGTGACCCAGATGGATTTTTACAATAATCAACAATGGTTGCATGGTCACCATTACTGAGGCTAGCTTTTCAATTCCAGTGGTGCAAGGCTTTTATTGGGAGTGACTCACTCTGCCCTTTATCTCCTCAGTCCATTGTGACAAAGCATCATCTTGTGGGCAGGACTGGGATCCTCATATCTTTTACATGTGTATTGTTTCTATCTCTCTAAAAGCAGACCTTCAAGGAGACAAATTGTTAAGCTGCATTATTAGCATGTCGGAAGTCAGAGCAAGGATTGGATCCACTTAATTCAATTAACCCAACTTGTCTCTGCGTAGCAATACAAAATAAAGAATAAGCCACACCGCCCCATATCAGTGCTTCTTTTGCTTGACCAAAGCAAGTGCCAGGAGCTTCACTCAACTGCCCTCCTTGCGAATAACCAGTTCAAAGAATCATGGAATTTTAGTCACAAATTTGTGTTCAGTGCAACTCAGTGATCTCTTGCGCCACTTTGAAAATCATTGCACTAGAAAGAAATCCACTCTACAAAATCGGTCACATTCCCGCCAAGCAGAATTAATTATGTTTGGGAGTTTCTACCAATCGTGTTTGTTTGTAACCCTGAGGAGGCTCCAAAAATTAAGCTGGAGCTTTGGCAACAAAGACACTAATAGGTACAATTTGAAAGGTTGTGAATAACTTCTGTTGTAACTTTCTAAGGTACTGATTACTGGACCCCAATCTAACTAGGAAATGGCTTTGTATAATTTTTAAAAGGCAGTTCAGTAATTTAAAAATATTGCACACAGTTGGTGGATAGACATTTTTGATTAAAATGTTTATTTTTGCGATTTTTTGCTTTGGCAACTGAACTGCACAAATTTACTCACTCTTAATTAGATCAAGGACTATTTTTAAAAGCAAAATTAAATATATATAAATGCTGGATCATGGCTGATCTTGCTTTTGGTAAGAGGCAAATTAATTTGAGCCAATTGAGAATCAGGACATACTTTAAGCCGCAATATATGGCTAACTGGATGCACTAGATGGGGAAACATAGGGGAGGACTTTTCCTATGGTGGGTGGGCTGGGCAGAAGCGGGAAGGGATGGGCGTGGAGCCGATCACTGCCCACGATCGGCTGCGTGCCGCCATTTTGTGCGGGTGGGCCAATTAAGGTCCATCCAGCGTAACGTGCGGCCAATAGTGCTCAGCGCTACCTGTATGGGCGTGGGGAGGAGGGAGAGTCGGGGCCTGTGCTCTTTCGTGCATGCACGCTAAAAAGTGCAGCAATCTCCCCGAGGCATGGAGCTGCCTCAAGGAGATTTGAATGGGTTACAAAACATGTTAATAAATTTAAAATTTATTTAAAGATGACAGTGCCGTATGAGCTGGGATGTGTTTGTGAATTTAGGAACATTTATTTAATTATTTTATAAAACCTTCAGGAAACCTCATCCCGCCCGTGGATGAGTTTCCTGAAAAACGCAAAGGCCGCTTGGGCTCTTCGCCTGCCCGCCAACATTAAGGTTGGACGGGCAGCATTGTTAACGAGCTTAATAGAGTTTTAATGGCCTTGAATGGCTGTTGACAGTTCGGCAGGCGTGTGCCTGCGGAACAAAATATCGAAATGACGCACGATGAAATCGGGACACACCCCCGACGTCCTCACACGTCATTTTACGTGTTGGCATGTCGGGCCCACCCCCCGCATGCTGACAGCAAAATTCTGCCCATAGAAAATAGGAGCAGGAGTAGGGAATTTGGCCTTTCGAGGCTGCTCCGCCATTCATCGCCATACTCCCACTCTGTCCCCAAACCCCTTGACACCTTTCGAGTCTAGAAATTTGTCTATTCCCTTCTTAAATATATTCAGTGATTGCCCGCCACAGTGCTCTGTGGTAGAGAATTCCACAGGTTCACCACCCTCTGAGTGAAGAAGTTTCTCCTCATTTCAGTTCTAGATGGCCTACTCTGTATCCTGAGAATGTTGCCCCTTGTTCTAGACTCCCCATCCAGAGGAAACATCATCCCTGCATCCAGCCTTCTCAGCCAAGTCAGAATTTTATACGTTTCAATGAGATCTCCCCTCACTCTTCTAAACTCCAGTGAATACAAGCCTAGTCAATTCAATCTATCTTCAAAGGCCAATCCTGCCATCCCTGGAATCAGTCTGGTGAATCTTGGCTGTACTACTTCTATGCCAAGTATATCCTTTCTTATGTAAAGAGACCAAAACTGCACACAATACTCCAGGTGTAGTCTCACCAAGGCACGGGATAGCTGCAGTAAGACATCCTTGCTCCTATACTCAAGTCCTCTCGCAACAAAGGCCAACATACCATTTGCCTCCTTAACAACCTGCTGCACCTGCATGCTTGCTATCAGTGATTGGTGTATAAGGACACCCAGGTTCCTTTGTACATCAACATTTCCCGATCTATCACCATTTAAATAATACGCTGCCTTTCTGTTTTTCCTACCAAAGCGGATAACTTCACACTAATCCACATTATACTGCATATGCCATGTATAAGTCCACTCACTCAAACTGTCTAAATCACATTGAAGCCTCTTAAAACCTTCTTCACCACTCACATTCCCACCAAGTTTCATGTCATCAGCAAACTTGGAAATATTACATTTGGTCCCCTCATCAAAATCATTAATATCTTTATGAATAGCTAGGGCCCAAGCACTCACCCTGCAGTACTTCACTAGTCACCACCTGCCACTCAAAAAAAGAACCATTTATTCCTACTCTCTGTTTCCTGTCTGCTAGCCAATTCTCAATCCATTCTAATATATTACCCCCAATCCCATGTGTTTTAATGTTGCACGCTAACCTCTTATGTATCAAAATTTATCAAAAGTGTTCTAAAAATCCAAATAAACCACATCCACTGGTTCTCCCTTATCTATTCTACCAGTTACATCCTCAAATCATCCGCAAATGGAGTATAATGTGGGCAAATGTAAAATTGTTTATTTTGGCAGGAAGAATAAAAAGAAAGCTTATTATCTAAACGGTGAGAAATTGCAGAGCTCTGAGATTCAGAGGGACCTGGGTGTCCTAGTGAATGAATCACAAGAGGTTGGTATGCAGATACAGCAGGTGATTAGAAAAGCTAATAGAATGTTATCATTTATTGTGAGAGGATTGATTACAGAAGTATGGAGTTTATGCTTCAGTTGTACAGGGCATTAGTGAGACTACATCTGGAGTATTATGTACAGTACTAGTCTCCTTATTTAAAGAATGATGTAAATGTGTTAGAAGCAGTTCAGAGAAGGTTTACTAGACTAGACTTCGGCATTGGGCAGGTTGTCTATGAGGAAAGGTTCGACAGGCTAGGTTTGTATCCACTGGAATTTAGAGTAAGAGGTGACTTAACTGAAACCTTTAAGATCCTGAGGGGTCTTGACAGGGTGGATGT
This sequence comes from Carcharodon carcharias, assembly GCF_017639515.1. Taxonomy (NCBI): domain Eukaryota; kingdom Metazoa; phylum Chordata; class Chondrichthyes; order Lamniformes; family Lamnidae; genus Carcharodon; species Carcharodon carcharias. Next base: position 21,361,908 of record NC_054486.1, on the reverse strand, counting down.
GGAGAGGATGTTTCCTCTTGTCAGAGAATCTAGAATTAGGGGTCACTGTTTAAAAATAAGGAGTCGCTCATTTAAGACTGAGATGAGGAGAAATATTTTCTCTCATAGGATTGTGAATCCTTGGAACTCCCTTCCTTAAAAGGCAGTGGAAGTAGGGTCAGTGATGGAGGGATTGAATGTCAAAACTGGTGGATGTAGTTCCAATCAAGTAGACTGCTTCGTCCTGGATGGTGTCCAGCTTCTTGAATGTTGTGGGAGCTGCACTCATCCAGGCAAGTGGGGAGTATTCCATCACACTCCTAACTTCTGCCTTATAGATGTTGGACGGGTTTCAGGAGTCCCGAGCTGAGTTACTCATTGCACGATTCCTAGCGTCTGACCTGCTCATGTAGCCACAGTATTTATATGGCTAGTCCAGTTCAGTTTCTGGTCAATGGTAACCCCCAGGATGTTGATAGTGGCGGTTTCAGTGATGGTAATGTCATTGAACGCCAAGGGGTGATAACGGGCAATGGTTAGATTCTCTCTTGTTGGAGATGGTCATTATTTGGCACTTGTGTGGCGCGAATGTTACTTTCCACTTGTCAGCCCAAGCCTGGATATTGTCCAAGTCTTGCTGCATTTGGACATGGACTGCTTCAGAATCTGAGGAGTTGCGAATTGTGCTGAACATTGTGCAATCATCAACGAATATCCCCACTCCTGACCTTATGATGGACAAAAGGTCATGATGAAGCAGCTGAAGATGATTGGGCCAAGGACACTACCCTGAAGAACTCCTGCAGTGATGTCCTGGAGCTGAGATGACTAACTTCCAATAAACACAACTATCTTCCTTTGTGCTCAGTATGGCTCTAACCAGTGCAGAGTTTTCCCTCTGATTCCCATTGACTTAAGTTTTGCTAGGGCTCCTTGATAACACACAGTTAAATGTGGCCTTGATGTCAAGGGCAGTCACTCTCACCTCACCTCGGGAGTTCAGCTCTTCTCCATGTTTGAACCAAGGCTGTAATGAAGTCAGGAGCAGATTGGCCCTGGAGGAACCCAAACTGGGCATCAGTGAGCAGGTTATTGCTAAGCAAGTGATAGCACTGTTGATGACCCCTTCCATTACTTTGATGATCGAGAGCAGACTGATAGGGTGGTAACTGGTTGGGTTGGGTTTATCCTGCACTTTGTGTACAGGACATCCTTGGGCAATTTTCCACATAGCCAGGTAGATGCCAGTGTTGTAGCTGTACTGGAACAACTTGGCTAGGGGCGCGGCAAGTTCTGGGGTACAAGTCTTCAGTACTATTGTCGGAATATTGTCAGGGCCCATAGCCTTTGCACTATCCAGTGCCTTCAGCCAAAACTTGATATCATGTGGAATGAATTGAATTGGCTGAAGACTGGCACCTGTGATGCTAGGGATCTCTGGAGGAGGCCGAGACGGATTGTCCATTCGGCACTTCTGGCTGAAGGTTTTAGCAAATGCTTCAGCCTTATCTTTTGCACTAATGTGTTGGGCTCCTCCATCATTGAGGATGGGGATATTTGTGGAGCCTCCTCCCCCAGTGAGTTGTTTAATTGTCTACCACCCTTCACAACTGGATGTGGCGGGACAGAGCTTAGATCTGATCCATTGGTTGTGGAATCGTTTAGCTCTAACATTTGCTGCTTATGCTGTTTGGCATGCAAATTGTCCTGTTTTATAGCTTCACCAGGTTGGTGCCTCATTTTTAAGTATGCCTGGTGCTGCTCCTGGCATGCCCCCCTGCACTTTTCATTGAACCAGGGTTGATCCCTTGGCTTGATGGTAATGGTAGAGTGGGGGATATGCTGGGCCATGAGGTTACAGATTGTGTTCGAGTACAATTCTGCTGCTGCTGCTGGTCAGTCTCGAGTTGCTAGATCTGTTTGAAATCTATCCCATTTAGCATGGTGGTAGTGCTACACAACACAATGGAGGATATCCTCAATATGAAGGCTGGACTTCGGCTCCACAATGACTGTGCGGTGGTCACTCCTACTGATACTGTCATGGACAGATGCATCTGTGGCAGGTTGGTTGGTGAAGATGAGGTCAAGTATATTTTTCCTTGTTGGTTCCTTCACCACCTGCCACAGACCCAGCCTAGCAGTTATGTCCTTTAGGTATCGGTCAGCTCGGTCAGTAGTGCTGCTACTGAGCCACTCTTGGTGATGGACATTGAATTCACCCACCCAGAGTACATTCTGCGCCCTTGCCACCCTCAGTGCTTTCTCCAAGTGATGTTCAACATGGAGAAGCACTGATTCATCAGTTAATGGAGGGCGGTATGTGGTAATCAGCAGGAGGTTTCCTTGCCCATGTTTGACCTGATGCCATGAAACTTCATGGGTTCTGGAGTCAATGTTGAGGACTCCCAGGGCAACACCTTCCCGACTATATACCACTGTGCCGCCACCTCTGCTGGGCCTTTCCTGATGATGGTGGTGTCAAGGACATTATTTATAAGATATGATTCTGTGAGGATGACTATGTCAGGCTGTTGCTTAACTAGTTTGAGAGACAGTTCACCCACTTTTGGCACCAGCCCCCAGATGTTAGTAAGGAGGACTTTGCAAGTTTGACAGGCCCGAGCTTGCCGTTTTAATTTCCAGTGTTTAGGTCGATACCGGGTGGTCCGTCTGGTTTCATTTCTTTTTTGAGACTTTGTAGTGGATTGATACAACTTAGTGGCTTGCTAGGCCATTTCAGAGGGTGTTTGAGAGTCAACCACATTGCTGTGCATCTGGAGTCACGTGTAGGCCAGACCAAGTAAGGACGGCAGATTTCCTTCCCTAAAGGTCATTAGGGAACCCGATGGATTTTAACAACAATCGACAGTGGCTTCATGGTCATCAACAGACTTTAATTCCAAATTTTTATTGAATTCAAATTCCACCACCTGCCGTGGGGGGATTCAAACCCAGGTTCCCAGAGCTTTACCCTGGGTCTCTGGATTACTCGTCCAGCTTCAGTTGTACTGAGCTCTAGTCAGGCCCTATTTTTACCTCTTAGCTCAGGTCTTGGCAGCACGGGAAGGTTCCCTTAGCCTTGGAGGCACAGCACAGATTCACCAGAATGATGCCTGGGCTAGAGGGGTTAGATCGCAAGGACAGATTGAATATTTTATTCCCTCGAGTATTGAGGGTTGAGGGGGGAATCTGATCATTACCTGAAGGGAAAAAATTTGCCAGGAAATAGGCAAAAGGCATGGGAGTGACACTGGGTGAGTTGCTCTTGCAGAGAGCTGGTACAGACACGATAGGCCAAATGGCCTCCCTCAATGCTGTAATCATTTCTATGATTCTGAGGTTGGGCTGTTTAACATTTTAAAAGGATTCTGTTGGGAGATACAGAAAAACTCTTTCCTTTGGTGTGAAATCAAGAACAAGGAGGCATAAACTTAAAATTAGAACCAAACCCTTTAGGAAGGGCATCAGGAAGCCTTTTCTCACACCGATGGTGTGAAAGAAATCTGGAACTTTCTGCCTCAAAGGCTATGGATGCTGAGTGACAATTGGAACTTTTCAAGACAGAATGATAGGGTTTTGTTAAGAATGAGTCTAAAGGGGGATGGGACAAAGGCTGCCAAATGGAATTGAGGCATGGATTGAACTGGATAACAGAGTAGGCCCGAGGGACTGAATGGCCTCCTCCTGTTCCTACATTCCTTCCCATAGCAAAATAATCAAAAAATCCTTACTATTGACAAAACCCTCATCACCACTTTAAAATAAAGACTATGCTCCACCAGTGGTCTGCTGGTTTTGAATTCAAACATAGACTGAAATTAAAGACTGAGATAACCTATCATTTTCAATACTTAAACGGGAGCACAGTGCCAAGGAAGTACATTCTGCGTTCTGTAATCTCCGTGGGCTGTAATCAAGGTTGTTGACGCCCATGACAGTACAAAGTTATTGGGGTCAAGGGTCACCCTCTTGGATTTGTTTACAGAGGAGAGATTTTTCAATTGTTAGTTGTTTATGTTGACTTTGGCTGGGAATTAGTCAGTGGCCTGAACTGAAACCAAAGGATCAATAGAAATTTCTGTGTTTGTACCTGTGTGTGTTAGTGTGGGTGGTGACTCAGTCCCAATTAAGCACATGAGCTGCCTTATTAACCAAAGGTTTGAGCTTTCACAACAAGGGAAGCCTTTCCCCTGTGCACTGTGTAATCATAAAGTAATCTGTTAATAACTTTTGTTTTACACATCATGCACAGAGCTAATCTGGAGCTAATCCAGGATGTATGAGTGGATGTTGGACCAATCGTACTTCTTTACAGCACTAATAACAATCCAGCATGGCACTGTGGAACAGCCTAGGCTAAGCAATGGCCATTCAATGGCTACTGTGGGCCGCAGGTTTGTGTGGCTAAAGATGGTAGAATGAAATACATTCCCGTTCTCAAGGATATGGGTGCTGAGCAACACACACCTGGTTATGACAGTGGATTGCAGCCCCAAATAATTTACGGGTATATTGCACTTTTAAGCAAGACTTTTTGTTTTAAAAGAGATATACAAGCAAAAGCTGGCTGAGAATGTAAAGTAACCACTTTCTGGAAAATTCCTCTGTGGATTATACTTGGCTGACTAGTTCAGAGAGACCATGGAATGTCACACCTAAAAATGTGTCAAGGCCCACTTCAGGCAGACACACTTGAGAGAGAGAGATGAAATGCAAAAGACTGAATTTAATCTCCTGTGGTTGTGGAGAAATGGAGACTGATTGCTATATCTCAGCAGAAACCATCTCCTGTTGAGTTATATCTCCGAGTGTGGAAATGACCTGCATAAAAAGGAAAAAGACTCTGGGCGAAAGACACATGTTTGTTTTTTACCCTTCCAGGAATACACAAGCAAAGGGGTTAAAAAGCTGGCCACAGACCTGATATGTGTGTTCTAGTTCTGGTGTGCTAGTGTGTGCTGTGAGAGTCACAGCAGAAGACCAGGTGAAGGTTTTTTTTTCCCTCTGTTGTTGGAGACAAATCAGCAATGCCATAATCAAAAATGAAATAGGACAGCTTCTTCAACTAACCTGCAGAATCAAATGACTCCAAATCAACCACTAAACTGCCAAAGTCAGCTCTACCAGAATCATCCAACTTAACGGCCACATAGTTTCACCATCTATGCCTCACGGACAAGCCAAAGACTGATTTGTATATCTTTTTAAACTTTTTTTGAGCTCAACTTCTCCTTTCTGATCTGTGTGTATGTGTGTTGGGTTTTTATTATTTTTTTTCTCATTATTAGTACCTAATACACTTTACTCTTTCTTTGACTGAAGAAAGCCTGGTTAAATTTGTTCCTTCTAAAACATAAATATATTTGGACTGGGAAAAGGTATCCACGGGGGAAGGGATCCCTTTTAAATTAACCTTGTGGCGACCAACCGAGGGGATTGAATAAAGAAGGGGAGCTGGCTCATTCCTCCTCACCCGAGAGCATAACAAGATTGGGGTCCCATTTGGGAGGTTAACAATTTGGGGTATCTCATCCGGGATCATAAATTGGGGGACCTCACCCGAGGACAGGCCATGACAATCCATATGGATCCATTGCTCGTCTGGTACTGGATTCCAATCCTCACATTGTCCCCAGTTGTCTGTTCCTAGATCTGCAATGAGGTTTTCCATAAATACTTTCCTTATTTCTGAAGGAGGAAGAAATCCCAGAACTTGAGATTGACATTGATGAACTGCTAGAAATCTCGGATGAAGACCAGCGTTCCAAGCTCCAGGTAACCGCTCGCTGTTGGAATTCCATTTTCCAATTGATAACATCCTGGCTTCAAACCAATTCCGTCATTCCATTTGTTTCAATCGTTCTCTGCAGGGAGCCTCTGCACTGAGACCCCGTTAAAGAGATAGTGTCCACACTATAATGGCATTAAGGACTGCATTATAGTGAGTGCTCCCATGATGACCCCATTGACCGGAATTTCCCTACCAAGACCACATTAAAGGTTGAGGGCTTTAATTTTCAGGGCTCCAAGGAGACAGGGTTGGGGGGAGTTTGGAGGGGGGCCTGCATTTCAGGCTGGAGATGCTGTCCTCAGCAGCAGACATTTTGGGAGAGGTGTGCTCAGGGCCCAGGAAGTTTAAGAGATCAACCAGGATTTTCCAGCCGACCTCCGGTTTCCTAATGTGTTGGAGCGGTGCAATCAACTGCCTGGAGATGAGTACCCAGCAGCAGGTTATGGGGGAGGGAGCCAATGCTTCAGGCAGGACTTGCAGGCCCTCCCTGCCTGCTTGGGCAGGAGGGGGTATAGCCAAAGATGACTCTGTAGTGGGAGCTTTCACCCCTCTCCTGGTGACTAAGTTGCTTTTCCTGTGTGTGTTTTTTTTTAATTAAAAATTTAAGCTGGATGAGAGGACACTTCCCTGTCGAGACACCCTCCCAGTTACTTGCCTTTTACTGTGTGAGGGCGCACTTATGAAGCTGGAATGCCTCTGATTGGTGCCCCCCCCCCCCCCCCCCCCCCCCCCCGGCTTTGAGAGCCTGTCTGTCACCCTTCATTGGACAGGAAAGATGACACCATGCCCATGAAGGGTGCGGCTACCTGAAAATCTTAACTTTAACCAGCTTCTCCACCCCACCTTCACTGGAGGCAGGTTTCTGACCTGAAAACAAACTCTGCTCTTGTCCCCTGCCTCTGTGACAAAGATCCTGCCCAGAGTCTCACTGGCACCAAGCAGGCCCCTTTCCAAATTTGGATTTGCCCGAAGCCCCTTCTAGGGTTCAGCAATGCTACTTATTCCAGTCAGCGGTCTTATTAATTTTGATGAGCATTGAATCACAGAGCCCTGTATCTAACCGCACCATAGTGAGGGGGTTGTAGCAAATGGTATGTCTCGACGGCAATCAATTATGTGAATGTCTTAAACTTCCCTGATCGCAGACTGAGAGAGTAATTGATGAGATGAGGCCAGCAACAAATCAATGAACTGCTTTATTTCTCCATGAGATGAACATGCAGTACTGTAGTTAGTACTTAGGCTCATTTAATTTACATCATTCAGAACCTTTGCTTAATTGTACAAAATAAAGAGCATGTTACACTTCACCATATCCTGATTTATCCTGTCTTCTCTTTGACACTATTAAAACTTGGCAAAAGGGGGACTTGCCTTTTATTTTGATGTTGTAACAATTCTTGGCAGTCTGGCCCACTTAGTAAGGCTGCAAGAAGGAAAGTGGGTCATAGGGAAGATCAGAACCATGACACTGAACGTGGCCTGATCTTGTTAATGCATCTTTTATGTCTATGCTTTAAACTGACAGTTTTTTTTTCCCTCACAGGAGATGTTACATGAATGTTGTAAACCCACAGACGTAAGTGAAAACTTCTGCTCAGTGACCTCTCCCTCATGATGACTTCACTTGGAGGAATAGCAGAAGGGAGGGTTTGCTGGATGGTTCAGTGGGTCTGGGGGGGGGTTTGGGCCAGCGGGCCGGGGGGGGAGTTTGGGCCAGCGGGGTGGGGGGGGGTGTCATCCGACAGGAATTTCACCAAGGTCATTCTAGTGCAATGAAGAAGTTCTTTGTCTGCTGGCTGCAGAAGCTCGAAGCAAAATCAGTTTGCGCACTACAGCAATGATGTAGCGGTTAGTAATTGTCTAGTTATCCAGAGAATGTGAGTTCAAATCTCACTGTAGGATTTTGAGAATTACTGATATCAGTCAACATGATGAATCTGTCGAAGTCTCATAAATACACATCTGGTTCACTAATGGCCTTTAGGGAAGCAAACCTGCTGTTCTTACCTGGTTTGGGCCTCCATGTGACTCAAGTCCTACATCAACATGGCTGACTCTTAGCTGCCCTCTGAAGTGAACCCAGCAAAGCCACTCAGTTGTGTCAAACCACTTTGATTCACTTTCTCAAGGACAGCCAGGGATAGGCAAGAAATGCCAGCCTTGCTGGTGATGCCCACGCCCTGAGAATGAATATTTAAAAGTCTTAGTGTGAACAACACAAACTATCCTAATTTAGCACAGACTAGAAATCTCACGCAATGAAGTGAAGGTTTTTGAGGTGGTATCTCTTAGTCAGAAATTTGTGTGTCTGAGCCCCACTCCAGAGGCTTGAGTACACGGTCTACGCTGACACTTCCAGTGCAGTACTGAGCAAGTGCTGCACTGTTGGAGATGCCACCTTTCGGATCAGATGTTAAGCCAAAGCCTGGTCTGCCCATGAGATGGGCAAAAAATGTTCAGTGGTGCCATGTGAAGACCTGGGGAGCCTGTGGCAAATATTTATCCCTCAACCAAAAGTAGACGACCTGGTCATTTATCTCTTTGCTGCTGGTGGGAACTTGAGTGGAAATTGGCTGCTGGGTTTCTGACAATACGACAGTGACAGCACTTCATAAATATGTCATTAGCTGTGAAGCATTTCAGGGCAGCCCAAGGCTGAGAAAGTTGATAGGTAAATCCAAGCCTTTATTTCTTTAAGCCCATCTTGTTGGGGCAGGGGGGATCGATTAGCTTAGTTGGCTAGAGTGTGGTGCAGAATAACGTCAGCAGCATGGGTTCAATCCCCATACAGGCTGTGGCAGTTCATGGAGGCCTGTCTCCTTAGCTTGCCCCACACTTTATGTGGAGAGGTGCACCTCAAGCTATATAACCAATTGTCTTTCTCTTTCTAATGGGGAGAGAGTGTCAATAGTCCTTCATGGACAATGGCTAATTACCTACCTACCTGTTGTTGGGATAGAGGTACACAGACCACTGTCTCCTTTCATGTTCACTGTGGTGCAGGATAGGAGTGATAGCCTCCTCCCAACAAGTGGTTATCATTCCACCCTCAATCAATTCAGCTTCACTACAACAATCATCACAGTAATGTTATTATTTTGATAGTAAGGAAGGAAGTTTGGCTTCATGTCTCTCTCTGTTGTCAAGGAGACAGATCACCGCTTTTATATACTAGAGGGATAGTGTATTATCAGAATCAGAGAGATTATGTTACACTTATATGGGACCTTGGTTATAACATACTCAGGGCACTATGTACAGTTCTGGTCTCTGCATTATAAAAAGGATAAAGTGGTACTGGGTAAGTTGCAAAAAGGATTGACAAGGATAACATCAGAACTGAGATGGTATAATTAATAGGAGAGGTGGAGCAGGATGGGACTCTTTTTTTTCTAGAAAAGAGGTTGAGGGATGGTCTAATGGAGGTCTTTAGGATTATGAAAGGGTTTGATAGGGTGGATGTTTTACGTGTGGGGAGTACAAAACTGGGGCATTGGGCATCAGTTTAATAAAGTAGTTACTAAAAAATCAAGTAAGGAATTCAGGAGAAACTTCTTTACTCAGAATGGTTCGAATGTGGAACTGCCTGCCACATGGATTGGGTTGAGGTGAATGGCACAGAAGTATTTAAGGGGGAGTTCAATAAACACAAGGAAGAAAGGATTAGAAGAATATGCTGATATGGTAAGGTGAAGTAACATGGGAGGTAGGTTGTGTTTAGCTGAATGGCCTGTTTCTGTATTGTAAATGCTATGTAATTCTATGTACAAAACCAATGGAAACTGCTGCAGATGCAGTGCAATGTGTGAAGCTCAAATGATTCAAGATTGCCCCCTGGAGGCGCTCTGCCGCCACTCGTTAAAATGCAAAGTATTGTTAACCTCGGAACTCCGGTGCACTAAAATAAAAGCAAAACTCTGCGGATACTGGAAATCTGGAATAAAAACAGAAAATGCTGGAAAAACTCAGCAGTTCTGGCAGCATCTGTGGAGAGAGAAACAGAGTCTGGGTCCAGTATTCTTTGGAGTAATTTTTTTAAAATGTGTTCATGGGATGTGGGCTTCGCTGGCTGGGCCAGCATTTATTGCCCATCCCTAGTTGCCCTTGAGAAGGTGATGGTGAGCTGCCTTCTTGAACCGCTGCGGTCCATGTGGTGTAGGTACACCCACAGTGCTGTTAGGAAGGGGGTTCATATTGAACTCGAAACGTTAACTCTCTCCACAATTTCCTGTTGCTAGCTTCAGTGCAAGATCAGTGTGAGGCCAAAATGTGTAATGTAACTATCCTGTTGGAGAAATATAGAAAGGTAAAGGACCAAAGAATTTAATATTCTGTCTCGCGTGCCTCAATGCCTCTCCGTCCCAAATCCATCTTCGCCTTTCCCTAGTATCCTATATTGACAGGCCTTTGTTTAAACAAAAAAGAACTATCTGTTCGCCTTCCATATTCTGAGCCTGGATGAGTAGCCTCTGAGTGCAGACTTCATGATTATAATAAGTGACAACCTGCACTTATACAGCATCTTTAATGTGGTAAAACATCCTGAGGTAATACACAGCAACATAGTCAGGCTAAGGCTGTCACCGAGGCCAAAGAAAGAGATATTAGGAGTGCTGGTTCAAAGCTTGGTCAACGAGATGGGCTTTAAAGAGAGTCTTAAAGGGTGAAAGAGAGGTGGAGAGGTTTAGGAGAGGTAGAGCTCAGGGCCTGGGAGCTGAAGGCACGGCCACCAATGGAGGAGTGAAGGGATGGTCTAGAGGCCAGAACTGGGGGAATGCGGGCATTGCAATGATTTGTGGGGCTGGAGGGGTTTACAGAGTAGCGGAGGGGCAAAGCCAGGGAAGGATATGAAAACAAGGATGAAAATTTTAAAATCAGGGTGTTGCTTTTGGGAGCCAACTTGGTCAGCAAGCACAGGGGTGATGGGGAAACAAGGACATGGTGTAAGTTAGGGTCTGGGCAGCAGAGTTTTACAGGAGTTTGAATGCATAGGGAGCAGAGAATTAAGGTCAGTTTATTCATATCTTTTATAATCTTGAACGCTTTGCTATCCTCTCTCGTCTGCATACTTCCCAGCAGTATAAACATTGACAGTTCCCATTGAGAACGAAAAGCTCTGAGAGTAAAACATGTTTCCTTTGTTTACCCCACCCTGGTCTAGGATTTTATTAACGAGCTGCTAATTAGAATAAAAGGCCTTCGAAAAATGACGGTCTCTCAAAAGAAGTGACATGGAGTACCACCAGCAAAGGAATGGAATTGCCGAGACTGAGTTGATGAGCATGTGGTCAGACAAGGCTTGCCCTGACCTTGTTTTGGTTAAAAAAGGACCAAACGCAGGACTGAAATATCTGTCAGGCTGTGGGTCAAATTCACGGATTTTTAAAACAAAATCAGACTATGAACAGGATGTGTCTGTGGCTATTTATGGTTTTTTTTTTGTTAAAATGTTAATAAAATATGATGTGTAAGTGTAGTTTCTGTTCTGCTGCTGCTCCTCAAGCGAAGTGGGCTTTAAACCTATGGTATTTGATGTCTTTCAAAATGTATGTCGCTCATTTGATGGAATCTGAGTCAAAAGGTCAGAGATTCAAGTCCCACTCCAGGGGTTTGAGCGCACAATCCAGGCTGACACACTCAGTGCAGTACTGAGGGAGCGCTGCACTGTCAGAGGTGCCGTCTTTCATGCAAGACTTTAAACGGAGGCCTGGTCTACCCACTCAAGTGGATGTTAAAAGATCCCATGGCACTCTTCTGAATAAAAAAGCAGGGGGAGTTATCCCCAGTGTCCTGGCCAATGTTTATCCCCTAATCAAACAACTAAAAAAACTAATCAAACTAATGTTGGTGGGAGCTTGCTGTGCAAATTGGCTGCTGTGTATCCTGCGTTATAACAGTGACTACACTTCAATAATACTTCACTGGCTGTAAAGCGCTTTGGGATGTCTTGAAGTCATGAAAGGCATGACAGAAATGCAAGATCTTTCATTATTTAACTGATGAGTGAAACCCAAAGCTACATGAGGGATAAATATAAAAAATTCTGGAACAGGGAGATTTGAGAGGCTGACTGAATGAAACAGAGATCACATAATACTGATGAAAAAGACTCGTCCACTTGCCAACCAATCAGCACTCTCGTACAGTGTAAAGTTATGCTCACCCCCGACATTGGCATTTTTGCGATTGTCCTGAGTGCAAGACCAAAAGCTTCGACAAACGTCTTTTTTCAGAAACACTCAAGTTCTATCCTACCAAATGACTATTTGGAGATCACATAAGAAGGCAGTGAACACATGTTAGCTCGAGAGGATTACCACAGGGTTGTTGCTCCTCTCATGGGCACTGGTAGTCAATAAATCGAATATTCCACTGGATATAGGGCTGAGTTGAGGATTCCTGCCCTGCAACTGTGGGAGCGGATTTAATTTGGGATTGATGGTTAGCTCTGCGCCTGGCTCTCAGCATTCCTTGAGGCAAGGTGAGTACGTTAAAAAAAAATGCCAAGGTTTCCCCTCCTGATCATGACCCAGTGACCCAGTCCACTGCTGTCCCCTACCTCCCCATACCCAGTCCCACCAACTGCCAAGTTCCTGACTGATCAGAATGTCCTGCTCCTGTCCCCATATCGTGCGCACTCAAGTTGGATGACCTGCTGGAGATCGAACACAGGAGTCTTCCAGACACTCCGCAGCAAGGTAAGATCACACCCTAATAACAGCGGATGCAACAGGGAGCCAACTCAGCAGAGGTCGGAGGTGGACCCTGGGATCTTCCTGCTCTGTGTGTTGGACTCAGTACCACACGGGGAGGGAACAGCTCACCCAGCACAGGCTTCGCACACTTCCTGAGCCCTGGGCAAACAAATTTGTGTCGTGTTATTAGCTGGAGGAGCTTGGCGTCACTGCAGTGCACCTGCCAGCCAGAGGACTGAGTGGATAGCGTACTTCTGAATGTGGTCACGCTCTACCTGCCCACCCTTAAGCTACAGAGGGGATGGGTGGATAGCAGGCAGTCAAAGAGGGCCAGGCAGGTAGTGCAGGAATCCCCAGAGTGGATCTCGCTCGCCAACGGGTAACCTGTCGTGAATACTGGTGAGGATGATGGTTGCTCTAGGGTGTGCAACCAGTGCCAAGTCCTTGGCATCATGGCTAGTTCAGCTGTGCTGGGGTGGGAGGGAGGGGGGGGGTTGGAAAAGCAATAGTGATAGGAGATCCTGTGGTTAAGGGAAGAGACAGGCATTTCCGCGGGAAGCCACAGACATGAATCCCGGGATGTTATTTTGCCACAGGGTTGTTCCTCCTCCCCTGGGCACTAGCAGTCAATAAATCAAATATTCCACTGGATACAGGACTGAGTTGGGGATTCCTGACCTGCAACTGTGGGAGCGGACCTGATTTGGGATGGATGGTTAGCTCTGAGGCAAGGTGAGTACATAAAAAAAAAAAGCCAAGGTTCTCCCTCCTGATCATTACTCAGTGACCCAGCCCACTGCTGTCCCCTACCTCCCCATACCCAGTCCCACCAGCTGCCAGGCTGGTGCTGGGGTCAAGGAGGTCACTGAAATTTTGCAGAGCATTCTGAGGGGCATGTGTAAACATCCAGTGGTCAAGGTCCATATCGGTACCAATGACAAAGGTAGAAAGAGCGATGTGGTCCTGCAAGCAGATTTTAGGGAGCTAGGAAAGGGGCTAGCGAGCAGATAGAGCAAACAAATGCTTGGCTGGAGAGATGGTGCAGGAGGGAGGGCTTTAGATTTCCTGGGCCATTGAGACTACTCCTGGCAGTGGCTGCACCTGTACAGACTGGACAGGTTGCACCTCAACAGGCTGGTCCAAATTTCCTCGTGCTGTGGTTTGCTAGTGCTTTGGGGAAGGTTTAAAATAACTTTGCAGGGGGTATGGGAACAAGGGGTGTAGCATTAGAAAGAAACAAGGTGCAGACACGATTGGAAGAGACAAATAGCACTAGAGTAAGAAATAGTAAGGGATAAAGTGGGGTCAGAGTAAGATGGAATGCAATAAGATTTAAATTAGGTTTACAGTGCATGCATGTAAATGCACAGGGTGTGGTACATAAGGCTGGTGAGCTGCAGTCGCAGAAGGTTACATGGGAGTATGATGTTGTGGCAAGAACAGAGACCTGGCTCAAAATGGACATTAAATAAAGACATTGGGTAACAAATCTTCCAGAATACAAGATGTTCAGGAAAGTTAAGGGAGAAAAGAAAGGAGGAGGGGAGCACTTTTGATTAAGAACATAAGAAATAGGATAAGGAGCAGGCCACCTGGCCTCTTAAGCCTGCTCTGCCATTCAATAAGATCATAGGTGATCTGATTGTGGTTTGAACTCCACTTTCCTGTCCACCCCCCATAACCCCCAACTCGGTCGTCAATCAAAAAGCTGTCCAACTCTTACTTCGGAATATTACAGTGCTGGAAAGGGAGGTATCCTGGAGGAGGCAAGGACAGAATCTGTTTAATTAATGTTAAGAAACAATGCAGGCACCATTATGCAACTAAGTATATTCTATGAACCCTGAACTAGTTGGAAAGATAAAGAGGACCAAATTTGCAGGGAAAATATAGAAAAGTGCAAAATCTACACAGTAGTGGTAATAAGGGGATTAATTAATGGGGGAATTAATTATCCCAATATTGACTGGGATAGCAATAGTGCAAAGGATAGAGAAGGGGAAGTATGTTCAGGAGAATTTTCTTGACCAGTATATTTGCAGCCCAGCGAGGAGGCACTGCTGGAACTGGTTCTGGGGAATGAGGTTGGTCAAGTGGATCAAGAATCAGTAAAGGGACATTTAGGAACAGTGATCATAGTATCAAACATTTGTGTTAGCTGTGGAAAAGGACAAGGAGCAATCCAGGGTAAAATTAAATAATTACGGTCAATTCCTGTGGTGTGCGAACAGACCTCTTCCAGGTAAAATGGAGACGACTGGCAGGCAAAACTGTCACAGAACGATGGGCTGCCTTTAAAGAGGAGATGGTTCAGGTACAGTGGAGGTCCACTCCCATGCGGGAGAAAGGCAAGGCCAGCAAAACCAGAGCTCCCTGGATGACAAAAGAGATAGAGAGTAAGATGAAGCAGAAAAAAGAGACAGATGTCAAATTGATAGCACAAGTGAGAACCAGGCTGAATATAGAAAGTTCAGAGGGGAAGTGAAAGGAAATACGAGAGCCAAAGAGAGAGTATGAGAAGAGGTTGATGGCTAACATGAAAGGGAATCCAAAAGACTTCCTTGACATATACAGAAAAAGTGTAGTAAGAGGAAGTTGATTAGGGTCTGAAAAGAGGATTTATAGGTGGAGTCAGAGGGCAGAACTGACGTAATAAATGAGTACTTTCCAGCTGTTTTTACCAAGGAAGATGTTGTCAAAGTTATAGTGAAAGATGAAGTGGTTGAGATAATGGATGGGTTAAAAACTGATAAAGAGGTGGTACTAGAAAAGCTGACTATATTTAAAATGTACAAGTCACCAGGACCAGATGAGAAGCATCTGAGGATACTCGGGGAAGTAAAGGAGGAAGTTGCAGAGGCAATGGTCGTAATTTTCCAATCCTTCTTAGATACAAGGGTGGTGCCAGAAGGCTGGAGAATTGCAAATGTTACTTTTTGTTTTGTTTTTTGTTGTAAAAGTTACTTGCTTGTTCAAAAAAGGGAGTTAGGATAAACCCTGCACATACAGACCAGTGAGTTTAACCTTGGTGGTAGGAAAACTTTTAGAAATGGCAATCCGGGACAAAATTAACAGTTCCTTGGACAAGTGCGGATCAATTAAGGAAAGCCAACATGGATTTTTAAAAGCAAGTCCTATTTTGCTTGCGATGAGGTAACAGGGAAGGTTGATGATGGCAACATGGTTGATATGGTATAAATGGACTTCCAAAAGGCATCAGATAAAGTGCCCCATAATAGGCTTGTCAGCAAAGTTGAGGCCCATGAAATAAAGGGGACATTTGCAGCATTGGTACAAGGTTGGCTGAGCGACAGGAAATAAAAAGTGGTGATGAATGGTTGCTTATCGGACTGGAGAAAGGTATACAATACAGTAATAAATTAGCATGGATAGAGGATTGGTTAATGACAGGAGACAAAGAGTAGGCATGAATGGGGCATTCTCAAGTTAGCATGCTATGACTAGTGGAGTGCAGCAAGGATGATTGCTGGGGTCTCGGCTAATACAATCTATATTAATGAGGTAAACCATGCTTCCCAAAATTTTTCTACTGTGACCCCACTTTAATGCTTCACACTTCATATGACCCCAGAGCAAAAATTGGTTGAGGGCGGAGGGGAGTGGGCAAGGGGAGAATTATTGGGTAGGGGTTCAAACACCAGGGATACAGCTACAAAAGACAACTAAGACACCTACCATTTTGCAGGCTGTTGGTGTTAGCAATTGGGCCCAAGAGCTCATGGGATTAGGCCATGCCTACTGGCAATAAAAATTGTGATTGTTTAAAGGGGCCTTACAGCTGACGTCAGGACTGTCAGATTTGAGTCTCTGTTCCACAGCCCCTATTGCCTCCTCAGAGTTGGCGACCCCAATTGCTCATCCCGCGACCCCACTGGGAGTCGCAACCTACGGATTGGAAACTCTTAGCTTAGATGAACAGAGAATAATGTATCTAAGTTTACAAACAATACAAAGCTATGTGGAAATGTAAGCTGCGAGGAGGACATAGAGAGGATGCAAAGAGATATAGACAGATTATAAGTAGTGGGCAAAAAGATGGCAGATGGAGTATAATGTGGGTAAGTGTGAGGCTATTCACTTTGATCGTTAAGAACAGAAAAGCAGAATATTTTTTATAAGGTGTGAAACTTGTAAATATTCAGGGAGATTTGGGTGTGCTCATGCAAGGAACTCAGAAAGTTAGCATGTAGGCACAGCAGCCAATTAGGAAAGCAAATGGCATGTGGCCTTTATTGCAATGGGATTGGAATACAAGAATATGGAAGTCTTGCTTCAATCATATTGGGCTTTGGTGACCTGGAGTACTGTGTGCAGTTCTAGTCTTAGTACAGCAAAGGTTCACTAGATTGGTTCCCAGGATGAGTGGGTGGGTTGTCCTATGTTGAGAGGATGAGCAAGTTGGGCCTATCCTCTCTGGAGTTTAGAAGAATGAGGGGTGATTTTATTGAAACATAAACATTTTTGAAGAGGGTTAACAGGGTAGGTGCTATCTACTCTGTCTAGATGCCTCATGATTTTGAATACCTCTCCTCTCAACCTCCTCTTCTCTATGAAGAACGGCCCTAGCTTCTCCAATCTATCCATGTAACCAAAGTGCCTCATCCTTGAAACCATTCTCATAAATCACCCTCTCTAATGCCCTCACATCACTTTTAAGCCTAGAATTAGACACAATACTTCAGTTGAGGATGAACCAATGTTTTATTAAAATATCATCATAACTTCCTTGCTTTTGCACTCTCATGCCTCTGTTTATAAAGCCCAGGGTCCCATTCGCGTTTTTAATTACTCTGCCCTACCATTTGTGCATGTATACCCCCGGTCTTTCTGTTCTTGAACCCGCTTTAGAATTTCACCCTTTATTTTATGTTGATCTATTCATTCTTCTACCAAAATGTATCAATTCACAGCACTCTGCATTAAATTTTAAATGCCAGGTGTCCGCACATTCCACAAGCCTGTCTGCGCCCTTGAAGTTTATCACTATTACCTCAAAGTTCGCTATATGTCCAAGTTTGTGTATTCTGTAAATTGTCAAATTGTGTCCTATACACCCAAGTCTCGGTCATTAATATATATCAAGAAAAGTAGTGGTCCTTAACCCTGGCATTGTGCAGGCAACAGCTCCCAGTCGTGGTTACAGAGGGCAGTGTCTACCTGCTGACTATACTGTCCCCTATCACTACCATGTTCCTTTTCTTTTCCCCCTCACGAATGGCATCCTTCACCATGGCCATGGTCAGTCTACTCATCCACCTTGCAATCCTTCTCCTGATCCACACAGGTAGCAAGCACCTCATACCTGTTGGTCAAATTCAGGGGCTGAGGGTCCTCCATCACGACCTGTTGGATCTTCAATCCTGCCTGAATCACAATTACAGTATCCTGCCCCTGACCATTGACCATTTCTGAAGTTCTAATCTAAGAGGTGTGGCTGCCTCCTGGAACAGAGTGTTCAGATAACTCTGCCCCTCCCTGATGCTCCACATCTGCAACTCAGATTCCACCTCATGAACTCTGAACTGAAGTTGTTCAAGCCGCAAACATCTACTGCAGATATGGTTATCTGGGGACAATGCATTCCACAGATTCCCACAAGTTGCAGTCGCAGCACACCACCATCCCTGCTGTATCTGTCGAACCTCATTTATTTAATCAGTCAATTAGTTATTAATTTACACAGTTAAATTAATAGCAAGTCTCCTAGCTTGGAGGCAAAGAAGAACTCACCAGCTACTGGAGTCTGAAAAAGGGTATAAAAAGCAGCACCTCTTTCTCCCTCTGCACCTAATTCCCACCTGTGTCAAATTCCCACTTAGTACTCGCTCCTTGTCACACTCTGTGCTTCCCTTACTCTGTGTGGTAGCAAAACCTGTATGCTTTTATCAATTTGTATGGAACCTTGCTTACATAACATTTATAGAGTACTGTGCACAGGTCTGATCTCCATACTGCAAAATGGACAGAGAAGCACTGCAGAAGGTGTAAAAACAGATTTGCAAGAATAAAAGCAGAACTGAGGGGTTTTACCTATGGATGGACTGAGCATTTTTCCCCAGAATAAAGATGGCTGATGGGTGACCTGATAGAGGTCTTTGAAGGGCTTTGGTAGGATGGATGAAAGGAAGACATCTTCACTAAAACTAAAGGTTATCAATATAAGATAGTAACTAATAAATCCACTGAAGATTTCAGGAGAAACTATTTTATTCAGAGTTAGAATGTAGAACGTGCTATCAGGAGTCATTGAAGCAAATGGCATAATTGCATTGAAGAGAAAATTAGATAAGTGTATGAAAGATAAAGCCATAGAGAGTTATGTAGATAGCAATAGATGAAGAAGGGTGGGTAGAGGCTTGAGTGATGTATAAGCACCAGTATGGAACAGCTGGGCTGAATGGCACAACATTCTGTATAATTCAATATAACGTTAACATGCCAGAGTCGAACAACCTGCCACCACTCAGACTGGCAACCAGGAAATGAAGCATGAGTTTGAGGGCAAGGCAGGGGGACTCTCATTTTAAAATAACTAAAATAATTTATGATGAGGGTGGGAATTTTCCAATGCAGTTAATCATACAATCTGTCACCAGAAAATATCTGATTACACTCACACTGTTGGCAATAAACAGGGAATAAAAGCACCAGGGAACGGATCTCTCTCCATTTCAGAGACTGGGACCAATGTGGGTCAGCGAGCACAGAGATGATGGGTTTAGGGATGTGGACTTACTAATACTTTGAGGCGGTCTAATTGGATTTTTGGAAGAAAAATGGTAAAACAAGCCTCATTGAGAAAGGAGGCAGCCAGATACAAATCATCTTGAAGCTGTCAGTCAGATTCTGTAAATGAGTTTCAGAGACAATTAAGCACAATTCTGGGGAGAGAGAGGACAAAGGATTTGGGGGTGAAGGCAAGTAGACTGGGAATGATCTAGGAAAATGTGATGAGTTTGTTGGTCCGAGTGTTTTCCTGTTCTTAACACTGGGAGACCCTTAGAAAGAAGGGTATCCATGCTGCCAGGGAAAGACACTTCAGTGTTGGAGCTCTCTGGTAGATACTTCTAGGACAGTTGCAGTGCGAATGTCAGTTATCTCATCTTTAATGCTGAATTAATTATTTTGGTAACATTTTGATGTGTTTATTTGACCTTTTAATAGAGCTAGTTACACTACATACAGGCCTGTTTAGCTTATTCCACAGTGGTTTGCTGCAGTCTTGTTCTATGGTAGTAGCACTGCCACTTTAAACCATCCAATGTATTAGCACCAAATGTAAGTGGTGAGGACTGTAGTTTGGTGACTCCAAACCAGTAGTACTCACGCTGCAGTGGGAGGGGAGCGGGATAGGCAAGCATGATGCACCACCCTTTTAAATGTGATGCGCAGTACACACACACGTACACACGCACGTACAGACACAGTGCACGCACAGGCACACCACACGCACAGGCACACACATGGCCCCTTGAGTTTGGGATTCAGTGCTATGCCCATCTCACCAAAACAATGCAACGAGGAGGAAGGCTTTTCATCCCAGAGTGAATGAAAGGGATACAGCATATCCATCTGCCAACGTGGCGTGTTTATTGTTTTTATTGCTGCTTCCTCAGGAGGAAGGGCCTGGACAACTGCCCCAGTATGAACCAGGAGCTAGTCATACAGGGAATCGCAAAGCACTGACCCCCCAACCCAGCATTCAGTCGTGAGGTATTCCTGAGAATGAGCACAATTATGACCTTTGACACTGCTCTATTTTGGATGCACCAAGGCCAAGACTACAGACTCGTTAACCTTTGAACCAAACTGCAATCATTAGACCTCCAGGGCCTTGAGAATAATTCTTCTTTCTCTAGTCCCTTGTACTGAATGAGGGGCCCCTGTTACAACACAGGAGTTTCAATTCCAGGGCGCACTAATTTTCTACATTCAGGATGGCCGGGTCAATGCCGACTGGCCACAAAACTGAACCTGCTTTTCACTGTGATTCAGTGTCTACGATCCCAGATCCTAAACTATTGTTGTGGTTAGTCCAGTTCAGTTACAAAGCGAAGCTCGTTTCAACTCTCCCCATGGAAACGTAATTAACTTCTCCACCGTGCGACATGCTCCTCACCTGGAAATAGAAGAGATTACCTGGTTACATTCGTTGCCTGTTTAGATTATTCTTCTTCCACCTCATACAATCATCCAGGTCAGGCTGTGTACATGACAAACAGGCCACGTCCCCTTCTGTCTCAAGCTGAGTGGGTGCCACGGGGTATTTTACAACACCCGAGAGGGCAGTTGCAACCTCAGTTTCATGTCTCAATGGCTACTCCAACAGCATGGCATTCCCTCAGTACTGACACTCTGAGTGTCAGCCTGGATTATGGGCTCAAGTCACTGGAGTGGGACTTGAACTCATAACCTGAGAGGTAACCCATTCAACCATGGCTGAAACTGAGCTAGTATCACATCTTAGTAAATAAATTAATGTGGCATTCCATAATACTCACCACTAACATTAGGGACACTTAAGAGCTAATAATATTTCGGGACACTGCTCATTGGATGCTGGGTATGCCTATGGCAGGGTCTGTGACAGGCTCATTAGACAAGAGCATCCACAATAGTTGACTGTCAGGTTCCACCAGCAACAGAAGGCCCACTAGCCATTTGACCATGTCCACATTTTAAATGTTCTTCATTTAGTCAGTAAGAGCCAAAACTTACAACAGAGAGAAGAGCTAATGGCAGCTCAATAATGTGTCATTGTGTCACTGAAGTGGCTTGTTGCTTAGCAACCAGAGGGCATAAGGCCCCAAAACAGGCTTTGATGGGAGGGTTGGGGCCAGAGCCCCGAGTGCCCATATCTGATAAAATGCCGGGGAGGGGGGGTGGTTGCTGCCTTTAGTACCATGGGCTCTCAGCAGCTCTTTACTGCCCCTAGCCAATTCCCAGTTACCCTCTTGCATACCGAACCAATACCTGACCCATTTCAGTAGTAAGAGATGGTACTCACTAAACTGACAGATGTATCTGTTGCGAGTCTTGCAGCGCTGGTCGTTCCAATTAAAAGCACTCGAGAGTTGCAATTCAACACAATTTCCAAAACTGTTAAAAACAAAAGGAAGCACAGTGATTGGAACGATGATAAGCTGTGGGGAAACACATTGTGCATGTGCCCCGTCCAATTATCGTAAATTCTGCAATGTTCACTTTACCATGTATATTAGAGAGTTCAGTCTCACTGGTACCTGAAAAAGAAATCTTTCCCTAGGTCTGTATTGCTGTGCTGCATGTTATTATTTTCCATCAATGTCACAACACTATGCCCTTGCATCATCGCACCTCCTCACTGAAGGGTTCCCGAGTTAATGGTGTGAACAGAGAGGGTATCTGGCCCAGCCGGTGGGGCTGACTCCCTGACTTACCCCTGATTATCTGGCTGTCCAAAAGCGAAACTGTAAAAAGTGGGAAGTTCTCCAGAGTCCCAACGGAATGAATTCCTCAATGTTTTATATGTCAAGCCTGAAAGCAGTTAAAAAGAGCCAATTACCTTCAAGCAAATAAATCAGAAGCGGTCTTATCCAGGTGCCTCGGTAAACATTCTCCGTGGTTATGATCCCCAACATAGGTTACCCCTGGACAAGCCTGGTCCCAGGGTGGAACCCAGCTTGATAGATCCTAACTTTTACTTGTTTGTTTAGCTTTGTGGAGAGGGGCTACTGAATAGAGTCACCGGAGTCAACTAACAAACTTTTAACAAAAGCATAAAACATTTATTACACAAGAAAAGATGAACTATATTATAATATTCCTTCACCCACAACTATACCGTTGCAGATATATACAGATTTGTAAGGATAACATAAGTTACAAAAGTTATCTATACTTTAATGTTCACAGTAAATACACAGTCCATGTAAACTAATAGCGACCTGTGGTCAGACACACCACACTCTGAGACCAAGCAATATGTGCCATCCCAGGCAGATGCCATGAATCTCTCAACTCCCCCATACGCTTGTCACACCCTGAGCCAACTGGTCCCACTGGACTCTGTCTCTCACAGGAGGATTTCCAATCTCCACTCTCCAAGAACTCACTTTGGAATCTTCTCTCAAATCGAATGCTTTCTCTCAAATGACTTTCGCAAGAGTCCACCCCCAGGGTTTTGAACTCTTCTTCCAACGTTCCTCTCCCCTGGGTCACCACATGCATTCAGGCTGCCTTCCATATGCTCTCTGTCACCAACTCAGTCGTCAGCAGTACACCACTCCCTCACATGCCCATAGAAAAGAATTACAGGCCTTCAGTTGTCAGCTTGCACCTTCTGACTTCTCAAGTCTTTATCCCTTTAAACTGGAGGCTTGGAGCCTCTCTCTGCCCCTCACTCTTAACTTCACTTAACAGGACCTTTACCCAGATTCCTGTCCTCCCGTTGACAAGAAAGTCTGCTTGTGACTCTCTCCTGTTCCACTCACCTGGATTTGGGAACTTTTTATTTCGCTTGGGACTTGCTATCTTTCCCTTTTTCCAGTCTCTCTTGGCAGCTGTCTTCAAAACAATTAATTCAAACCACTTCCAAATCAAACTGCTGTTTCTAGTTTCTTGTGTGGCTATGGGAAGGACCTGCCTCATTGGACCCCTGTTGCTAGACAATAGCCCAGTTTCTTTACTCTTGTTTATTTAACTCAGCTGCAACAGTCGTAAAATTCTCATTAGAAATGCAGGCACCTTTTAAAGTGAAACTAAAACTCAATTTGGCCTTTTCTTAACACACAGATACAGAAGTACAAATCAAACTTAAACATTAAAGCTAAAACTCAATCCTAACACCCAGAAATGCAAAGATAGCTTACTTAAACTTACTCTATTTCCTAACGCTATACTGATTTTAATCTAGCTCGCTCACACTGTTACTCAGTAACCCCTCTCCTCCAGCAGCCTGTGTTACTGACTGTATCTCCAGTGTTAATTCAGTTCCCTCACACTGTCACTCTGTATCCCCTCCCCCTCACCATGTGTTACTGACTGTACCTACTGATGTTAATCTAGCTCCCTCCCATGGTCACTCAATAACCCCTCATTCCCGCATTCTTTGTTACTGACTGTACCTCTATTGTTAATCCAGCTCTGTCACACTGTCACTCAGTAACCCCTCTCCTCCTGTACCCTGTGTTGCAGGCTGTATTTCTACCGATGTTAATCCAGCATCCTCACACTGTCACTCAGTAACCCCTCTCCCCCCATACCCTGTGTTATTGACTGTATCTCTGCTGATGTTAATCCAGCTCCTTCACACTGGGCAACAGAATGACTGTAACACACTGAGAATAGAAGGAAGCCAACACAGAGATAATCAATAGGGAAAGGAAGTGATGTGGATAAACTCACCAATCCAGAAGTTGCGTGTTTCGAAGTCTGGGTCGGTAACCTCATTTGTATTCTCTAACTGACTGAGATAAAAGGCCAGAATATCTTGTACCTTTTGGTTTTTGACTTGTGCTAAAATCCCACCTCGATCCTAATGAGAAAAATGAGAACAAGGATGGATCAGAAAAGATGTCACAGCAAAGAGGGAGCAGGTACAAGGCAGACCTGGAACATTGCTGTTGGCATTACATTTTTTTAAGCATATAGAAATTACAAACAGCATAAGGAATTTTATTTATTCATTCATGGGATGTGGGTACCACTGGCTAGACCAACATTTATTTCCCATCCCTAAGTGCATTTGAGAAGGTGGTGGTGAGCTGCCTTCTTGAACCGCTGGAGTCCCTGTGGTGTAGGTACACCCACAGTGGTGTAAGGGAGGGAATTCCAGGATTTTGACTCAGTGACCGTGAAGGAATGGTGATATAGTTCCAAGACAGGATGGTGTGTGATTAGGAGAGGAACTTGCAGGTGGTGGTGTTCCCATATATCTGCTGTCCTTGCCTTTCTAGATGGTAGAGGCCGCGGGTTTGGAAGGTGTTGTCGAAGGAGCCTTGGTGAGTCTTGTAGATGGTACACGCTGCTGCTACTGTGCATCGGTGGTTGAGGGAGCGAATATTTAAAGTGGTAAATGGGGTGCCAATCAAGTGGGCTACTTTGTCCTGGATGGTGTTGAGCTTCTTGAACGTTGTTGGAGCTGCACTCATCCAGGCAAGTGGGGAATATTCCATCATACTTCTGACTTATGCCTTGTAGATGGTGCACAGGCTTTGGGGAGTCAGGAGGTGAGTTACTCACCGTAGAATTCCTAGCTTCTCACCTGCTCTAGTAACCACAGTATTTATATGGCTAGTCCAGTTCAGTCCCTAGTCAATGGTAACTCCCAGGAGGTCTACACTGCCCCAACAAACACTCCCAGGGCAGAGACAGCACGGGGTTAGATACAGAGTAAAGCTCCCTCTACACGGTCCCCATCAAACACCCCAAGGCAGGTACAGCATGCGGTTTTATACAGAGTTAAACTCCCTCTACACTGCCCCAACAAATACTCCCAGGGGAGGCACAGCACAGGTTAGATACAGAGTAAGCCTTCTTCTACAAAACTGCCCCATCAAACATTCCCAGGGCAGCTACATCACGGGGTGAGATACAGGGTAAAGCTCCCTCGACACTGTCCTCATCAAACACTTCCAGCGCAGCTACAGCATGGGATTAAATACAGAGTTAGGCTCCCTCCACACTGTCCCATTAGGCACTCTCTGGGCAGGCACATCATGGGGTTAGATACAGAGTAAAGCTGCCTCCACACTATCTCATCAAACACTCCCTGGGCAGGTACATCACAGGGGTAGAGACAGAGAAACTTCAAGGCAAGGCTTGCCTTTTTTTTTTACTGTTACCTGACATTTGTTCTTGGCTCCATAATATGTGTCTGCTTCTGGAGAGACCATGAAGCAATCCCCATCGATCCGGATATCACAAATATGGAACGGAAACTCCATCTTTTCTGGGAGAGAAAAGCCAGGCCGGAATTAGGAATTGAAAGAGAAACTTTGTGGAGCTACTGGGAAAGACCAGGATTAATGTGGGAAGTTCTTTCAAACAGCACAGGCAGGATGGGCTGAAGAGTTACCTTCTCTCCTGTATGATTCTATGGTATGACCAGGCATCTTGGATTCCAACAGGACTTTCTGGGGTGAAAATTTTATCATACAGACCAGGACCAAGAAACTTGTGGAAATGGAATTTAATCAGTACCAGAAAATATTACATCAACAGAAATCATAAATTGGCACCTAATTCTTAATAGCTTCCACTGTATAATTCCTAATTCCAAAATAACCTTCACTTTAGCTGCTGTTCAGTTAAACTTTGCCTTTCCCAAATGGGGTAATATCTCACGTTGCTCATTAGCAGATTAATCAGTAGGTATTTTGAAGTGCCAGCAGAGGTATGATTAGCCAAAAGGCCTCCTTATATTCTAAATGTACTGAGTAGCCTCCTTCTAGCCCATCCTCCACCAATGGCATCTGTGCTCTCAGTTGCCTTGGCCCTAAATTCCGCATTTGTTCCCCTAAACCTCTCTGCCTCTCCTCCACTCTCTGCTCCTTTAAGATGCTCCTTAAAACTTGCCTCTCTGGCCAAGCTTCCGGTCACCTGTCGTGATGCCTCTTTTTGTGGCCGTGCCGAATTTTGTCTGAAAACACTCTTGTGAAGTCCTTTGGGATAGTGTGCCACCATAAAGACAGTGTATAACTGCAACTTGCTGTTGTTTGCTGTATGGTTCTATGATACCCCAGGTGTGAAACGAGCATTCAATCATTTGACGTCTGGTCACAAGTTCAAAATTGTCTGAGACACAGGCCCAGTCAACAGAGTAGTAAACAGATATTCCGGCCCTGTCCTGGCGGGACCTGGTGTAGGGGGGAGGGGGAGATACAGCGGCCCAGCCAGGTGTCCGTCGACTTTCGGCGGGACCGTACAATCCCGACGGTGGGCATGGCCAGAAACACACCGCCACCGCTCCCCCCCAACACCCCCCACACCACCCAACCCCCCCCCCCCCCCACCCCCCCCCCCCACGCCCCCCCCACCCCCCCTCCCCTATAGTGAACAGAAAGCTATTTAATATCTCTAGAACTCATGACAGTGATTGGGAGTTGTCTTTGTGCCCATGCTCTCTACAGGGCGGGTTATACCATTGCCTGCCACCAACGCAAGCCTCAGTGTCACCATTGTTCTTCGAGGACCTCGATGGGCAGCTATCTGATACTATAATAGAACAGCACAATCAGGATAGGATAGGATAGGGATTGACAAGATTGAGTGGAAATTGCAGATCTTTTGACCCCAGGTTGCAGGACGCTCCTCATTTCATTGAGTATTTGGTCCAGTGCGTCTGTACTTATCTTCATATCAGAGGCACGTACAGCTTCTTCTCGAAGAAGGTCAATATACTGGCTCGGGCCCTCCGATGGCAACAGCAGCGAGTATGGAGACTCTGAGGAAGTCCCGAACTGTGCACAAGCGCTATGCTTACTCGGGGCAGTTAAATTTCCAGGCGTGGGCCCACCTGAGAATGTCTTCGAGTTGGGGGCTTGGCTTGATGCCTGGAACTTACTCAAACTAAGAACAGGCACTGTATTGGGAAGACCTGACCATCGACTCTAGTTCAACCTTGCTCCAAATATCTTTAATTCTCCGTTCCCTACTGGGGACTCAGATACTTGTTTTACAATCTTGCATCAGGAACAAAATGACATTGGAACAACGGTTCCCAAAGCTTTCCACACTGCGCTTTTCCTCACATCTTGCCTGGGTCTCCCGTGGATTAATTAATAGAGATTGATTGTAATCATCAGTCAACAACTCCATTATCACTGTAATAAGAACAGGAAATGCTGGAAAGACTCAGCAGGCCTGGCAGCATCAGCGGAGAGAGGAATGGAATTAACGTTTCACGTCCGTATGACGCTTCTTCGGAGCTAAAGGGAAGCAGAAATGAAATGGATTTTATACTGTTTAAGAGGGGGTGGAGCAAAATATAAGGTCATGGCTAGGAGGGAGCTAAGGAGAAATTTGACAAAGATGTCGTGGACATAGGACAAAGGGTATGCTAATGCTAATGTTAAAGATTAGAGAAGGTGCTGAAAGTGGCATAAAGGTAAAACAGCAGATTGCGTTAATAGCAGAACAAGGGCCAGCATTGTGAAAGCAAAACATAAGAATAAGTTACAGTTAGCCCTGTGGGTGGCGGGGGGACTGGGGTGGGGGGTGGGGGGATGGGGGGGGTGGGGGTGGGGGGGGGGGGGGGCGGGGGGGTGGGGTTGCAAGGCAGGGGGAAGGGTTGGGGAAAAGGATAAAACATAGATTTTAAAAAATGAATAGATAAATAACAAAATTTAAAATGGATTAAAAAAGGGTTGAAGATGTAGGAGGGATCTCATGGTCTGAAGTTGTTGAACTCAGTGTTAAGTCCGGAAGGCTGTAAAGTGCCTAAGCGGAAATTGAGGTGCTGTTCCTCCAGTTTGCGTTGAGCTTCACTAGAACATTACAGCAGGCCAACAACGGACATGTTGCCATGAGAGCAGGGTGGTGTGTTGAAATGGCAAGCGACAGGGAGGTCTGGATCATGCTTGTGGGCTGAGCGAAGGTGTTCTGCAAAGCAGTCACCCATTCTGCGTTTGGTCTCTTCAATGTAGAGGAGACCGCATTGGGAACAGCGAATACAGTAGACTAAATTGAGGGAAGTGCAAGTGAAATGCTGCTTTACCTGAAAGGAGTGTTTGGGACCTTGGACTGTGAGGAGAGAGGAGGTAAAGGGGCAGGTGTTGCACCTTCTGCAATTGCATGGGCAGGTGTCGTGGGAGGGGGTTGAGGTGTTGGGGGTGATGGAGGAGTGGGCCAGGGTGTCCCAGAGAGAACAGTCCCTACGGAATGCCGACAGGGGATGAAGGGAAGATGTGTTTGGTGATGGCGTCATACTGGAGTTGGCGGAAATGGCTGAGGATGATCCTTTGAATGCGAAGGCTGGTGGGGTGGAAAGTGAGGACAAGGGGGACCCTATCATGGTTCTGGGAGGGAGGAGAAGGGGTGAGGGCAGAGGCATGGGAGATGGGTCGGACACGGTTGAGCACCCTGTCAACCACAATTGAGGGGAACCCTCAGTTAAGGAAAAAGGAAGGCATGTCAGAGGTGCCATTTTGGAAGGTAGGATCATGTCTTCTTTTTTCCCTGCTGCAGAGGAAGACAATGGGCTGAGAAGGTCCAGGATATGGTGGCCTCTGTTTTATCTGGGCCCTCTTCTTGACCAGGTGAGCTTTTTATTTCTCCTTATCTCTTCCAATTACCTTCCAAACAGACAGCCTCCAGCAGTCAGGGCTATCGGGGACTGTCTCCTAGTTATTTGTGTCAATGTTCACCACCTTCATATCTCACTTGCTGGTGTTCTTGTAGTGGAGAACTGGATACTCTGCAGGTTGTGACCCAGTGGCCAATTCACCATACAGAAAGGCTTTGGGTATACAGCTCTCAACCACCTAATGAATGTGGTCAAGCCATCTCAAACACCATTGACCTAGTAATAAAAGTATGCTGATAGAATTGGTATGCTCCAGGATCTCTGAGTTGATGACCTTGACTTGCCAAGAGATGCTGTACCTAACCTTAATACTAACCCTAACCCCTAAGTCTAGCCTCAATTCCTAACCTTACCCCGAAGCCTAATCTTAACTCTGAGCCTAAACCCGGGACATAACCTTAAATATTAACTCTAACCTCTAAGCCTAATTGTAAACCCTAATCCTAGTTTTGAGGCATTTGTGATGTGCTGATGGTGAACCCATGTGATAGCTTGTTAACTGACAGGTGTTTGTCACTCTTAAGCCACTCTGCAACTATCATCCTGGGCCTCGATGTGAATCTGTTGCCACTCACCCCCACAGACAGCACCACCAAATCCCACATCACACATGCAGGAGCATTCTTCTGGTCTGTACTTTCCGTGAATGCACTGCATACTGCACCTGACTGGAAGAGAAAAGAAGACTTGTCAAGAGAGACCATGCATAACATCTCAATGGTCTAATCTGTCCCCATTAAGCTGCAGAACACAAGCTATTGTCTAGGATTCCAATAGACTAAACCTTTTCCCATTGAATCTTATTATTCAGAACTCTAATCAATAGGCTAAGCTGCCATACTCTTCTCCATTATGGTTCAGCGAGTAGTCCTCTCGCCCCCTCGGTCAAAAGATTGTGGGTTCAAATCCTAAAGCAGAGAGAGAAAAAAACACACAAGATCTAGGCTGGCATTCCCAATGTAGTACTGAGTAAGTGCAGCAATATGGAGATGCTACCTTTTTGAATGAGCTGTTAAACTGAGGCTACACCTGTCTTGTCAGGTGAATGTTAAAGTTCCCAGAGCAGTGTTTGAGGAAGAGCAAGGGGGTTCTCCCTGGTGTCCCAGCCAATATTTATCTCTCAGCCAACACCAGAAAAAGTGGTCAATATCTCATTACTGATTATGGAACATTGCAAACTGCTGCGTTCTCTAAACTGTAGAAGTGACTATACTTTGTACCTCATTGGCTGCCAAATGCTTTAGGGCATCTTGAGATCATGATAAACACTAGTCTTTCTTTTTCAAAGGAAGAGGAAAAGCAGTTAGGAGCTTCACGGTACAAAGGGGTAAATGGCTCCCACTTCCTCATTCCATGTACGTACCTTGGCAGTATCTCCCAGTAAATCCTGGTAAACACTCACATCGACACAAGCTCATGTTCAGCTGGCCTCTGTTGCTGCAGCTCATCCGACATGGGTTCCTGGGGACCTCTGGAAGAAAAGAAGGAAAGACTATTTACATAACGTACAGCAGGATCCCACAAGCAGAGACGTGCTAATGACCAGAGCATCTGTTTCACTGACGCTGGTTGAGGGATAAGTATTGGCCAGGGCACTGGGGAGAGGTCCCCTGCCTTTCTTCAAAATGGTGTCACAGGATCTTTTATATCCACTTGAAAAGGCTGGCAGGGCTTTTGTTTAATGTCTAATTCGAAGGACAGCACCTCTGACAATGCAGCACTCCCTGCTCAAGCTTCCAGAGTAAGGCGTGAACCACAAGCGTCTGAATCAAGGAATGAAAGTGCTATCATCGAGGCAGACATGTAAGCCGCCTGAGAAAACAGACTGCTGTTCTTTCTTTTTCTATTTCACTTACGATTGAAACAGAAACTGAAGTGAATAAAAGTTCTGAAATATTTTCACTATCCCACATTGATACTAGTTGAATATCAGAGTTTTGAGGAGGGATGAGGTAAGGGTTCTCATATAAATGTTTCTCTGGTGTTAGGCTGGGAAACTCCAGTGGAGCGGAGTTCCTGGGACGAGGATGGAAAATCAGGCAGTGAGCTTCTCCTGTCAGTTGTAGCAGTCAATCCAGATTGCTCCATACACTCATAGCTTCTTGTGGAACAATGTAAATCCAGAGTGCTCTAATCAATCAAATACACAAGTGACACCATGTGGGATGTTTCTTAGCTTATAAACACAAAATGTAACAGATGAAGACTTTAAGTCTGAGGGTGAAGACATTGGGCTAGATTTTGGCTACCAAGGTGGGTAGCTCAAGTCTGGAACTTTGCCAACTTGCCAGGACCACTTCGGCAAAAAACGCACAATTTGCGTTCCAGGGAGGCAGGTGCAGGATACAGTTGAGCCCATCCATTCATGGAATCCATTCAAAGCTTTTACATCTCAAGTGGCTAATCCTTTGCAAAAACAAACTTCTATTCTGATCCCACATCAAAGACAGCAAATCCTTTAATAGACTCTTTAAACTGTCAATCAAACTATGAATGCAGAACTACCTACTGAGATAAATTGTAGCTTCTGAAACTCAGCCAAGCAAAAATAACACAGTGCTAGCCCTTGGGAAATGGCAAATAAAAAGCTTCACTGAAATTGCACAACTAGATGCTTTATGCCTGTCAGCAAAGGGTTTTATTTAAACTCTCACTGACAGTTGCAGCCTGTGTGTTTTTTTTTAAAGTTTAAACAGTGGGGTATTTAAAAAAAAACTTTAGATCGTGACAGTTGTACAGATCTTATCCACTCTTTAACAACATTTACATCTACTCCAACAAGCTGAGAGTACAACACTGCAGGCTGAATCGCTTGCAATAGCCAAAATGGAGTCTGTTTGAACTCTGAACTGACGGCACTTCTGAGTTTGGGTTTCCCTCCTGTGTGAATCATGCCCCGCCCCCTTTCTCCTACTGCCAAAAAGTGATCTGCCGGAAATGGGGGTGGGATTTCAAATCCGGTCCTGCCCACCATTTTCAAATGTTCACAGGATCTTCCCATCTCTGTGAAAATCCAGCCTTTATGTTTAACTAGTGGTAAGTGAAGACTTTAAGTTTCAGGTGTGATGGGTGAAGGCCTTTAACTGAAGACTAACCTAGAAATCATTGCTGATATTAGTAAAGGGAAAACACTCTTGTGTGTCTGCATGCCATTCTTCTGTCCAGGTTTTTAACCCAACAAAAATAAATGGGCTGACGCCTATATTAGTCTAGTTGCACGTTTACTTTCTGTGCCTCTTTAAGGAAATATGTTTTATCAAAAAAACCTTATCACAAGCCATTGGTTGACATAAGCTCAATCGCCATTTTTAACAATCTCCATAATTTCTCCAAATATTTGGAACACATTGGCTTAAATGTTGAGATCTGAAGGTTAGTCATGAGGATACATTGAACCTGACTTAGACAAAAAGTAATAGTGACAGGTTTGCAATGATAGAGTTTATGTCAATCTATGGTTGATAACAACAGAGCCTCTGACAGCGCGATTTGTAATAACAGAGGATTATTATGCAGAGTCTCAGTGGTGTGGAATATAACAGGAAAACTGCGTCATGCAGCAGCTCACCGCACAGTCCGCCATGGTGATCCCAGGATTTAAAGCAGCCAGACATGCGGGAGGTACAGAGAGAGCATGAAACCCCTTCTTTATAAGGGATGATTGTTCTTCCATTGATTTCCCAGTTTCCCCTGAAACACAAACAATGACAAGTAAGAAGCGACCGATGGAATCCAGACTATTGCACCAAACTGAAAAATGCAAAGCTTAGACTGGAAACCAGGGCAATGTGTTGAGCTGCATTCAATGCACTGGCAAAGTAGCTCACACTTGTATTCTATTGGACCATTTTACATAGTGGCAACTCAGGCTCCATTTGGCCTACTCCTGTTGCTACAGCAAACAGGGTTAATACTGCCGATGAGGGGAGGACACCACCCATCAATCTGGTATCAATCTGACACCCCTATCGCCAGAGGTGGAAGGTTAGTGTACTGACCCACAGTGCCAACATAGTTCTCCTTAGTACGCAGAACTTCAAATCCATCCACTCTGAGTTATGACTGTGTTCAGTGCTCTCTAAGAAGCAATGCCAAGCATGGTCTGGTACATCCGCCTACCACGTCTAGTAGGCTCATTCGATTGGGTAGTGACCTGGTACAGAATGGAAAGATTTTTGCATAAACAGACACATGGGAACACCACCACCTGGAAGTTCCCCTCCAAGCCAGACAACATCCTGACTTGGAAATATATCGCTGTTCCTTCACTGTCGCTGGGTCTAAATCCTGGAACTCCCTCCCTAACAGCACTGTGTGTGTACCTACACCACAGAGACTGCAGGTGTTCAAGAAGGTAGCTCAGCACCACCTTCTCAAGGGCAATTAGCGATGGGCAATAAATGCTGGCCTAGCCAGCAATGCCCACATTCCATAAATGAATAAAAAAAACTCAGTCACACCATGGTGGGGGGAGGTGGGGGTGGGGGGGGGGTGTGGTGCTGCAGTAGCACTTGCATTAAGGCTTCATTTTGTTCCTTCCCAGGTTTTGTGTTCAAGTATTTGGAGTGGGGACTTGACCTTCCAACACAGAGGTTAGAGTGCTACCACTGAACCACTGCAAATGGCTGTATTTTTTTTAAGAATTATTTAAAATTCTTGTTTGTTGGCTGTAAAAGTATTGGAGGCTGAAAAAGGCTGTTTGACTGACAGAAAGAAATGATCTAATTAGGTAGTGAAGAATCCATTCCACTTTCCAATTAGGCATGGAGAGTTGGGGCATCATGATGGACATATCAGGAGACCAATGGCAGATAGGGCCATTGGAGGGAGGCGGTCACATGATAACTCCAGGAATATATCCAAACTAGAGTTGGCAACCGTGCCAATAATAGCATCTTACCCTGGGTAATAGGCACAGATAACAACCTCCATCCACTCTCCATTCTGAAAACAAGTGTGTTTCCCACATCCGACCTTGCTGGAGGTAGCCCAGACAAGCTGTAAAATAAATACAACGACATCAGGGCTCTCTCCATCTCCTCCTTTAACTTTACTTTCACCTGCTGAACCCTAGAAAGCCAGCTGTAATTAGGACTGAGTAACCCTTGGAGGCAGCGCACAGGGCAAAGAGCATAGAGCACAGGCCAAAAGGCATGACACAGGACAAAGGGCAAAACATAGGGCAGAGAATAGCACAAGGCAGAAGGGCACATCACACAATGTTAGTTGTATATTAATTGTGTTTGATTGTATGCAGGTGATGGGCATGAAAGGGAATTCACTCGAGCCCTATACATAGACACACTAAAATTGTGCCTGTTGTATTAGGAGGTGTATGCTTGCAATGCATATCTCCGTAAATAAATATAAAAATGCATAAATATTGGCTCCAGGTCCACTTTTCACCAACCTGCTTTCTAGAATAGAGCATAGGACAGGATAGGACACAGAGTCAGTCATAAGGCAGGACAGGACATAGCACAGGATGGTGATTAGCACACAACAGGACATAGTGGTACATAAGAGCGCAAACAGCACAAAATAAGTTAGGCGACACTGCATGTGCCAGTCAGTGTGAAAAGACGCAGGTATTTCAAAAATTCGCCAATTAACTTAAGGTGGATAGTACAGATGGACGGTCTTGAGTTCTGCTGTAAATGGAGGCAGTTTGCTCAGTTTGTGGGCACCAACCTGAGTATAATGGTGGCAGGAAGCGTTGTATTTGCACTGACCCGTGTGGTAGTGATAGTTCTGAGCCTCCCGGAACCACACGTCAATGACGTCAGTGACAGACATTGTCCCGTCCGGCGAGGAGTGATAATTCCAGCCAATCTCCTCCTCCTCTTCCCTCTGAGCCCTCTGGTCCTGGTGCTTCCTGTGGCAGCTCCCTGCCCTCAGCTGTGCCAGTCGGGCGAGCTTCTCACTCCATTCCTGCAGGGGGAAAACAGCCGAGGATAAGAGAACATTTACACTGTCCAGACAACTAGTGCTTTCCCATGTTCACGGCTTCCATCTTTCAGATGAGGTATTAAAAACAGGGCCCTGTCTGTCCTGTCAGATAATCCCACTGCACTATTTCAAAGGTCAGAGGGGTTTACCCTGTTTTCCTGGATCAATATTTATCCCTCAGCCAATATCCCGAAAACAGGTTCTCTGCTCATTATCACATTGCTGTTTGTGGGAGCTTGCTGTGTGCAAATTGGCTGCTGCATAGAACCATAGAAAAGTTACAGCACAGAAGGAGGCAATTTGGCCCATCTTGTCCATGCCAGCCCAGGATACCCAGGTGCCCTTTCTAATCCCACCTTCCTGCATCCCTGCAGCTTACAGCGCTTAAGGTGCAGATCCAGTTACTTTTTAAAAGAGTTTAGAGATTTTGCCTCTACCACCAACTTGGGCAGTGAATCCCAGACACCCAATACCCTCTGCATAAAATAGTTCTTTCTCATGTCCCCCCTACACCTTCTGCCATTTATCTTGAATCTATGTCCCCTATGTTCTCCATCAAGGGAAACAATTTTATCCTGTCCACTCTATCTATTCCCCTCATAATTTTGTACACCTCAATCAAGTCACCTCTCAGCCTTCTTTGTTCTAAGAAAAATAACCCCAACCTATCCAATCTCTCCTCGTAGCTACCTTTTCTAACCCCGGCAACATTCTTGTAAACCTCCTCTGCACTCTCTCCTTACATCCTTCCTGTAATGTGGTGACCAGAAATGCACATAATACTCCAGTTGTGGCCTCATCAGTGTTTTATACAATTCCAACATTATATCCTTACTTTTATATTCTATACCTCTGCCAATGAAGGAGAGCATTCCATATGCCTTCTTTACAACCTTGTCTACTTGAACTGCTGCCTTCAAGGACCTGTGTACTTGTACGCCAAGCTCTCTCACTTCATCTACCCCACATCCTATATTCCTATTTGACTTCCCTAAATGTATGTCCTCACACTTCTCTATGTTAAAATCCATCTGCCACTTTACTGCCCACTCCACCAACCCATCTATATCATTTTGGAGATTATGGCTATCCTCTACACTATCCACTACTTGGCCAATCTTTGTGTCATCTGCAAATTTTCCAATCATGCCCCCCACGTTCGCGTCCAAATTGTTAATATATAACACAAACAGCAAGGGTCCCAACACTGAGCCCTGTGGAACACCACTTGAGACAACTTTCCATTCGCAAGGGCATCCATCGACCATTACCCTTTACAAAAACAGAATTACCTGGAAAAACTCAGCAGGTCTGGCAGCATCGGCGGAGAAGAAAAGAGTTGACGTTTCGAGTCCTCATGACCCTTCGACAGAACTTGAGTTCGAGTCCAGGAAAGAGCTGAAATATAAGCTGGTTTAAGGTGTGTGTGTGGGGGGCGGAGAGATAGAGAGACAGAGAGGTGGAGGGGGTTGGTGTGGTTGTAGGGACAAACAAACAGTGATAGAAGCAGATCATCAAAAGATGTCAACGACAATAGTACAATAGAACACATAGGTGTTAAAGTTAAAGTTGGTGATATTATCTAAACGAATGTGCTAATTAAGAATGGATGGTAGGGCACTCAAGGTATAGCTCTAGTGGGTTTTTTTTTAATAATGGAAATAGGTGGGAAAAGGAAAATCTTTATAATTTATTGGAAAAAAAAAGAAGGGGGAAACAGAAAGGGGGTGGGGATGGGGGAGGGAGCTCATGACCTAAAGTTGTTGAATTCAATATTCAGTCCGGAAGGCTGTAAAGTGCCTAGTCGGAAGATGAGGTGTTGTTCCTCCAGTTTGCGTTGGGCTTCACTGGAACAATGCAGCAAGCCAAGGACAGACATGTGGGCAAGAGAGCAGGGTGGAGTGTTAAAATGGCAAGCGACAGGGAGGTTTGGGTCATTCTTGCGGACAGACCGCAGGTGTTCTGCAAAGCGGTCGCACAGCTTACGTTTGGTCTCTCCAATGTAGAGGAGACCACATTGGGAGCAACGAATGCAGTAGACTGAGTTGGGGGAAATGCAAGTGAAATGCTGCTTCACTTGAAAGGAGTGTTTGGGTCCTTGGACGGTGAGGAGAGAGGAAGTGAAGGGGCAGGTGTTGCATCTTTTGCTTGGGCATGGGGTTGTGCCATAGGAGGGGGTTGAGGAGTAGGGGGTGATGGAGGAGTGGACCAGGGTGTCCCGGAGGGAGCGATCCCTACGGAATGCCGATAAGGGGGGTGAAGGGAAGATGTGTTTGGTGGTGGCATCATGCTGGAGTTGGCGGAAATGGCGGAGGATGATCCTTTGAATGCGGAGGCTGGTGGGGTGATAAGTGAGGACAAGGGGGACCCTATCATGTTTCTGGGAGGGAGGAGGAGTGAGGGCGGATGCGCGGGAGATGGGCCGGACATGGTCGAGGGCCCTGTCAACGACCGTGGGTGGAAAACCTCGGTTAAGGAAGAAGGAGGACATGTCAGAGGAACTGTTTTTGAATGTAGCATCATCGGAACAGATGCGACGGAGGCGAAGGAACTGAGAGAATGGGATGGAGTCCTTACAGGAAGTGGGGTGTGAGGAGCTGTAGTCGAGATAGCTGTGGGAGTCGGTGGGTTTGTAATGGATATTGGTGGACAGTCTATCACCAGAGATTGAGACAGAGAGGTCAAGGAAGGGAAGGGAAGTGTCAGAGATGGACCACGTGAAGATGATGGAGGGGTGGAGATTGGAAGCAAAATTAATAAATTTTTCCAAGTCCTGACGAGAGCATGAAGCGGCACCGAAATAATCATCGATGTACCGGAGAAAGAGTTGTGGAAGGGGGCCGGAGTAGGACTGCAACAAGGAATGTTCCACATACCCCATAAAGAGACAGGCATAGCTGGGGCCCATGCGGGTACCCATAGCCACACCTTTTATTTGGAGGAAGTGAGAGGAGTTGAAGGAGAAATTGTTCAGCATGAGAACAAGTTCAGCCAGACGGAGGAGAGTAGTGGTGGACGGGGATTGTTCGGGCCTCTGTTCGAGGAAGAAGCTAAGGGCCCTCAGACCATCCTGGTGGGGGATGGAGGTGTAGAGGGATTGGACATCCATGGTGAAGAGGAAGCGGTAGGGGCCAGGGAACTGGAAATTGTTGATGTGACGTAAGGTGTCAGAGGAATCACGGATGTAGGTGGGAAGGGACTGGACAAGGGGAGAGAGAAGGGAGTCAAGATAACGAGAAATGAGTTCTGTGGGGCAGGAGCAAGCTGAGACGATCGGTCTACCGGGGCAGTTCTGTTTGTGGATTTTGGGTAGGAGATAGAAGCGGGCCGTCCGAGGTTGGGCGACTATCAGGTTGGAAGCTGTGGGAGGGAGATCCCCAGAGGAGATGAGGTCAGTGACAGTCCTGGAAACAGTGGCTTGATGTTCAGTGGTGGGGTCATGGTCCAGGGAGAGGTAGGAGGAAGTGTCTGCGAGTTGACGCTCAGCCTCCGCGAGGTAGAGGTCAGTGCGCCAGACAACAACAGCACCACCCTTGTCAGCGGGTTTGATGACAATGTCAGGGTTGGACCTGAGAGAATGGAGTGCAGTAAGTTCAGAGAGAGACAGGTTAGAATGGGTGAGAGGAGCAGAGAAATTGAGACCATTACCCTT